>NC_088867.1:16804950-17096768 GCF_032884065.1 Artemia franciscana | reverse complement strand
GATCCGGTCAGGATTTAAAATAAGAGATCTGAGTTACGAGGTTCTTCTAAATATGAAATTTCGTTAAGATCCGGTCACTCCTTCGTAAGTTAAAAATACCTCATTTTTCTAATTTTTCAGAATTAACCCTCCCCCCAACTCCCCAAAGAGAGTGGATCCGTCCGGGTTATGTCAATAAAGTATCTAGGACTTGTGCTTAGTTTTTCACTAAGTTTCATCCCGATCCCTCCACTCTAAGCGTTTTCCAAGATTTTAGGTTTCCCCCTCCAACTCCCCCAATGTCACTAGATTCGGTCGAGATTTAAAAACAGAGCTCTGAGACACGATATCCTTCTAAATATCAAATTTCATTAAGATCCGATCACCCGTTCGTAAGTTAAAAATACCTCTTTTTTCTAATTTTTCCGAATTAACCAACCCCCCACTCCACCCCCCCCCCCCCCCAGATGGTCAAGCCGGGGAAAAGGCTGTTTTTAATTTAATCTGGTCTGATCCTTGATACGCCTGCCAAATTTCATCGTCTTAGCTTATCTGGAAGTGCCGGGACAGACAGACAGACAGACCGACCGACAGAATTTGCGATCGCTATATGTCGCTTGGTTAATTCCAAGTGCCATAAAAATCCCTTAAAATTTTGTCTTTTCTCGAATTTTAAGTTGTACTAAAAATTTGGTTCGATCCAACTTTCTATTACTATATTGACAAAAAGACCGAGGTGAATAGGCCCCGTAATACGGATGATTCATTGCCAGAGATTGGGCTTTTTGGACATCCATCGGGGGACAAACGAAACTCACATCATCACAGAATGAGAGGAAAGGGGTTAGAGGTTACAAGAAAGAGTTTAAAGAAATCCAAACTTCATTCGAGGGGGTAAATAGTGAAGATTTGAATAGATTGGAGTGGAAAAGAAGCACATGGAGTTGTGTTGGCCTTATGTGACTTGGTGCTGTAATGAGTTGTTAATAGTACAAAAAGTACAAGCAATTTTTACAAACTAAGAGTATTGTTGAGCAGCAATTCAAATGATTCATAGAATCAATTTACCTGTGACTGGTGAGTAAGGCTGGGTCAAAATTTCAGAAGAGAATTTGTCTTGCGTCGAACTAAAGAGCTAAACGGTTATAAAATTACTAAATGATTAATTTAGGTTAGTTTATAATTGTTCATTTGGTTGCCTACTCATTTAGTCCCATTTAACCTCAGTAAGCCCGCGTACCAACGCTCAAAAACAGTTTCGCTCCTTGAATTTCCAGATTTCGAAATTTTATCTGCGGCGCAAAGGGGTGGGAAAAAATCCTAGCACCAGATTTTTTTCGAACATTGCAAAGATATTCCGTATTTGTATAATTTGGTATTCCATGACAAAAGAGGGTTCAAAAAATTCTCGCTGTACCACCCTATGGCACCAATGAACTGACCAATCGATTAATTGGCTGAATTCATCTCCAATATAGAAAATTAATAGGCATCAATAGGAGATTGACTTACCGCTATAACCGGTAAATCCTCTGGCAACATCCTCATCTGACATGGGTCCAATAATACTACCAACTACAAAATCAGCCATTGCTATTATAAGAATACCCAATAAAAAAATTTGAGCCTAAAAAAGAAGAATATATAAACAACTACTAATGAAGAAAAAAGTGATTTGTGCAATAAGAATGATATATTGAATTATTTAAGAGGTTGAATCCTTTTGGTTAATATACTATATAGATACATTTCAGATAATCCAGAATCCGCCGCTCAAAAAATACTTATTATCTCAACTAATTTAATTTTCCTTAGAGCTTTCCAATGTAAAAATGGCCACTTTCAATTAATCTTTTTTACACTCTCATAAATAGCTTGAAAAGATATTAAGAAAATTACTAGAAGATATCAACGTGGGAATATTTCCACTTAAATTGTTGGGAAGCAGCAAACTTATTTCGTTAGGCTTTCGGTAACAACTTGATTAGTTTAAGCTGATATCAAAGTTCTGAAAAACTTAAAGAAAAACCATCACTATCTTGGAGATAATTATTTCCAAAATGCAGCCAATCTAGGATTACAATATTCGCATTTTTAAATTTAGATTCTTCGATCCGACAATGGACAAATACTGGAACACAGCGATGCGCATCCTGAGCTCAGCATGAAAAAATACAAATAGAGCTCCAAAAAATTAGAACAAATAATTAGGATTCGGGAAGAAATTGTACCGTCGCCGTGGGATAGAGTCGAAACCATAGCCTCCTGCAAACTTTTGAAAAAAAAGAAAAAACCCAAGAAAACGAGGGTTATTTCACCCAGCGGATAGATCGAAGCAATAAGGCGAAAGCAAAAAATTTTCGGCACGGACCTCCGCCAAGCCGTTCTCAGTGCTAAAAAAAAAAAAAAAAAGTTGTCGTGTGATAGGGGCAGGGTCAAGAGATGGGCTCAAGAAGTTTTAGTACCTAATTAGTTTGAAACTTGTAGTTGTAAGTTGTTGAGCCAAGAAGAAGACAATGTAAAAAAAATATTCACAGCAATCCCTCACCCCTATAAAAAAAAAAAAAAAAAAAAAAAAAAAAAAAAAAAAAAAAAAAAAAAAAAAAAAAAAAAAAAAAAAAAAAAAACTTCCTCCGACAAAAGGCCCGAAAAATAATTTTTCTTGATCGTCAACTCTAACAGTAGTGGAGGAAAAGTACGGTTTGACTTCGGCAAACCGTTAGGACGGCAGCTGCACTTGCCGGAAAATCAAATCTGCCGAAAAAATCATTCGAAAAATCAAAGCGTGGAGCTGAACATCAAGTCCGGGGCTAACCGGTTCCTTCTGCTCAAGTTTCCTTTGAGCGTTCTTTTCTCTGTCGATCCGACGTCTGTCACAGAAGTTGCAACGACACGCAGAGTGGACTTCATTTCCAGTCGTCACAGCTATGCTACTACCTCTTTCCTTGCTTGCCATTATTCACGGCATCGATTCCTTTTTCGGATAATATGGCAGTGTTTTCACTGGGTTTCATCCTGCTTTGGCATAGCGGGCAGACCATGTTCTCTTCATTGATGGTTCAAGAAGAAACAGAGACTTCTTAATTCATACCATTCGTTTGTTCACCCAATCCAGGCGCAATCAATCCAATCAGAATGCAGCCTATCGTTAGAGAACAAACTCAGCTTGAATAATACACAGTAGATGGCATTGCATAAATGAAGTTGAAAAGCAGGAATAATTATCCACTTTTTTCCAAAATTAGAAGCATAATCCTAAACACTATCTCACTAAATACTTCTACTCAACGCTCGCGGATGCCAGTTTATTCTTTTGTCTTTTTTTATGGAAGTAAATAAAACAACACAAATCTCGTATATAGCCTTGAACTCGCCAAGTCATCTAGCAATCACTACGGTAGATGGCTCTACTGAATAGACAGCATAAAGAATGTCACTAACCGCAAAATGGAGGCGGAGGGGGAGTCTGGAATACTGGTTTGAAATTAAACTGTTCGAGACTCTTATTCTAAGACGCCATTCCTAGCTTGATAGGAAATGGTGAATCAACCGACAAAGGATTAAATAACTAGTTCATGTAGGTCAACTTTCACAGCTGTTTTAGGTAAGATGATGTACTTGACCACATAATATCAAGTTTTTAACTTCATTTTCGAATTCGCCGCCATTAATTTCATGGGAAACGACCAAAAAATCCTGTAACTTCTTAATATCGAGTTGTACCCCCTTCCCTCCGCCCTTTAAGGGTGGAAATGGGGATTAGAGCACGAAAAATGAAAACCTGAATTCAGATTTGGAATCGGCATACTTGATTTGATAGGAAATGACTATTTAAACTCCAAAATACATATAAACACAAAAGTCTATTTTTATTCCTCATTTTCCGCCTCCAAGGGCGCGAATTTAGGACACTTGTGAAAGAGGGATTCGCGGGGATTTTTTGTGTGACTAAGCTGATTTTTATGAACATTTTGGTGTAAAAAAATTCTGTTGCAATTTCCCCGAGGTCTGACCATTTTTATCCTTTCCTCCACTACAGAGCACAAGAAACATTTGAGTGTTAAAATTCATTTATAAAGATTAGTTTTTCTTTTTCTTTTCTTTAGCACTGAGGACGGTTTGGCGGAGGTCCATACCGAGTTTTCTGCTTCTTTTTGTCTACCGACCGAAATTACCCTTGTTTTCTTGTTTTTGTTTTTTTTCTTTCTTTCTTTCTTTCCTTTTTGTCAAAGTCATGCATAGCCAGTGTGGTCTTAGAACGTATTTACTCCTCTGAGCTAGGCGAACTGCTATAATCATCGTCCTTATCAGTTTCAGAAAAATGCTTGATTATAAGGGAAAAAATAACTAAAAAGCCAAAAGAACCTAAAAGCCAAATCTGGACTAATATTACCTATAAATATCTACAGAAATAATATGATCTCATATTAAAGCCCTTAGTAAAAAAAAAGAATGCTTTATAAAGATAGTTGAACTTATTGCTGTTTCAGTCATTCGCTCCATTTTACAACCAAACTCATCGCCGTTGCTGGTGCCCAACTTCAATTTTGCAATTATGTGAATCTGGAATTTTAAGGCATAATTACCTAGCATAAGCAACTAACAGTATGCTTCCAAGGAAAGAGCATGGCTTGATCAAATTTCGCAATCAGATTGGAAATTGACAAGTGTCCGGAAGTTAGTGTCCTTGAAGGGACCTTTATGGTTCCGAATGATATAGACTATGAGCAGGCTTTTGATTCAGTTGATAGAAAAAGTCTTAGTGGTGCTGTACCGCACCACCTCTGGTGCTCTACCGAGTAGCTGCGTTAAAGCGCGCAGAGTTTTTGTGCAGCAATAATATTACTGTATTTAAAGCGAGAACGGGCAGTAGGCTCCGTGTGGAAGCAGGAGAAAATAAGGATGTGTCTTATCCCTTCTTGTATACATTATTTTGACAGACTTCTGTCTTAAGGAATACACCAAATTCTATGGTAAGAAAAAAATATCCAGGATCTAGATTACGCAGATAGTCTGAGTGTCTTGAACAAAACCATTAGAAACTTTAATTCATTTTTGGAGTTTTGGGAAGTTCAGGGTGCAAGAATAGGTTTGAAAATTAATGCTAAGAAGATTCAAAGGCTTCAACTAGGAACAAGTTAGGATAAACAGGTTATTTTAAATAATGGACAAATCAACCAGGTTGACAGCTTTCTAAAATTGTGCTTCTAGGGCACCTATATGGGGCAAATTGAAAAGCGGAATTTCCTCGAATGGAGTGGGAGTACTTCCTTTGTACTTGTACTTGAATCAGGATACAGGCTTTGCAGCTCCCCTGGCGCTAGGAGGTGGCAAATTGTTGCATCCATTGCGTGCGATAAAAGGGGCAGCTATTTCAAGACATCGGCGGCGGTAGATAATAAAAAAAAAATATAAAAGTTTGACTTCATGGGAGAGGGAAGAGAGTGAAGATTTGAAAATATGGGGATGAAGGAGGAGCAAACTCAGCTGGGTTATAAATAAGCTTAGCGTTACGCCCGTGGCTGAATATGGATGTCCGTTGTATACAGGTAACGCAAAAAGTTTAAAGCACTACTTCAGAAGAGATTATGTAGGATACTCCAGAATAAATTATATAGGATATGCTCAGTGGTTACCCATGACTCTCTCCAGTCTTCTAGCAAAAGCTTAGAAGCGGCGTATATGTAAACGTGTATGTATATTTATAAACAATTTATACAGAAAAATATCGGATGATGACAATGGACAGGCTAGTAATCCAAAAATATAAAAATAGGGACTTCAAGGGATAGAGAAAGGAGTGAATATTTGAATATATTGGCATGGAGAAGGAGCATACTCAACTGGGTTATATGTGTTTTGCATCAGACCCATCGCTAAATATGGAAGTCCGCTGTACACTGATAATCCAAAACAGTGTTGCCACCCCTTCAAACGATCCAGAATACATCAAATAGGATGTGTTCAGTCGTTATCAATGACTCTCTTCAGTCTGTTAGTAAAAGCTTTAATGAAGTAAAGCTTCATCAAAGACCTTCTATCGAGCTATCTCGAATTGTGCTCCACCCCGATTGTCCAACTGACGAGGCAGACACGAAGATACACAGCTCGGTTATCTTAAGCTTGACAAACCGAGGACAGAGTAGCCAACTTGAAGAACAGCTTCGTTCCATGTTGCACTTAGATTGAAAAAGATCGACTACTTCTAAAGAAGATTTAGCAGTCATTTACAACCTCGTGATGGGACGATGTAAAAGAGTATATATATATATATATATATATATATATATATATATATATATATATATATATATATATATATATATATTATATATATATATATATATATATATATATATATATATATATATATATATATATATATATATATATATATATATATATATATATATATATATATATATATATATATATATATATATATATATATATATATATATATATATATATATATATATACAAAATATCAGAAAAATGCGCTTTTTCAGGCATGAATAGACCTAAGGTGAGTGTCAGATGCAAAAAAAAATACTGACCATCTACCAACTACTACCAAAGAGCCACTACAAACAACTGACCGCAGCACCAAGCCGCCTGAGGCCAATAAAGCTACAGACACTCCTCCACCATCTCAATCTATTCAAATCCTCCCTCTTTACACTCATTTCCTTTAAATCATTCTTTACGATATCCTCTCACTCTAACCGAGAACAACAGAGGCAAAAGAAAAAATTATTTTTATACCATTGGTATTTATTCTACATGAAAAAAAAAAAACTGGAAACCCCCTGATAATGAAAAAATATTCAATTTTGGGTAGATTTTCAAAATCTATGACGTGAACTAATAAATGTCCCTATTATATAATATTTCTCTTTCTAATATTATGGAAATTCAACGTGGTTTTGGTCATCTTCCCAAAAAGATTAAATTTTTGTCACACATCCATGAGTTGACATTTTCGTAATTACTTTATTGCGCAATATTACAACATCTTATTCTTTTCATTTGCATTAACTAATTTTCCTAGCAGAGCCTCCATAAGAGTTTGGAAATGTTCTCAACCTGCGTACCAGCACAGGTACGTCAAAAAAGACCGATGATTGGGATGGGTCACTAGAAAAGGGACATCATCCCGCAAAAGATAACACATTAATTTTAATTGACATTTTTTTGCGCCAGAAATTTGTCGATCATTGTAGAAACGTCTTTGACGCGAAACTCGAACCAGTGGACAACTTCTAAAGGTGGTAAAAACAATGAATTCTCAATCGACAGGCACCAGTGGCGTCGTCGAGGGGGGGGGGGGCAAGAGTGGGGGCAGTTGTTCCCCAGAGTAATAAAAAAAATATATAATATAGCCCATGCCCCTTGAGTCTCCGATGAAGGGGTTTTCCCCTCCTCAATACCTTGACGCTATAGTTTGACTGTTTGTCGAATTTTTTAAGTATAATTCCTGAAACACAAAGGCCGTTTAATTAGAATAGAAGCTTTTCTAAAAGTGCTTAAGACTTTAGCGTAAAGAACAAGGTATTGAGGAGGGGAGCAACCCTCTCATATACGGAATAATTTCTGTTCGTTTTGAGTTTTTATATTACTCTTTACTTTCAGTTGAAAAAACCTGTTTTTTTTATAATATTTCGTAGATACCATTTTTTGGAACGTGAAAAAACTGCTTCGCTATTGAGCGTGTTGACTTGAACAATTTTTTTTTTTGCATTTTGTTATACTATTTGCCTCTAATACTAGCTATAACTAATCTAACTGTCAGTCGTTTCCTCTCATACGCCTAACAAGGTGAGCCTGTGTATTTCTAGAGCCTTAATTTCATTTCACTTTACTAATCAATATACCTAATCTATTACTGTGGCTTTATTTTTTGACTATTTAAGGATTGTATCAATAGAACAAGTACTTAATTAAAAGTTAAAATACATCAAAACTGACATATGCATGTTTTGATTGTTTTTTTGCCTTACAAATGTTATTTTTGGCTTTCTAGAATTGTTGAAGACAAAATCATGGTATACTTAAAAATATCGCGGTGTTACTCAATTTATATTGTTTTCTTCAAATGTGCCAAAGCGTAAAATTATATAAATAATAGGAATCTGGAAATCTGGAAACCTAGAATAGGAAATCTGGTATACTTAGTTTCATTTCATTTCACTAATCAATTTACCTTGGCTTCCCATTCCATTCCAATAACGACAATACCAGTAATGAAAATGATAGAGATTGTGCCAATGATTCTTGTATCATTAATATCGTTATCAATAATGCTCAGACCATAAGTTTTCAAGAGATCATTCAGAGACTCACAAAAGCCTATAATGTACATAGCTACTGCCACTGCATTTGCTATACTAAAGATGACACCAATGGATGCACCAAATTCAGGACCCAAGGATCTTGATATCATGAAATAGGTACCACCTAAAAATATATAATTTATTAATCATAAAGATATCATCCAATTAAGATCAGAATTATTTCTGAAAAGCTGATTATCACCTCCCCCCGCCGTATGTCAAATTCACACGTCAGAGTTTGAACACAAAAAAAAATATAAAATAGTAAGAATTATTATATTTGTAAAAATTTATTAATCAAACAGATACTATCCTCTTAGTAAAAGATTTATCTCCGAAAAATGGACTATCACAAGTCCCGATAGGCTTAATTAGCACTTCTAAACCAAACGTGAAAACATAGCAAAAAACAAATATGACAAGGTAGGATAAACACGACAAGGTCAAAGAAAGATCAATGTATCAAAAAGATTACTACTACTGCTACTATTAACTGCTCACTACAGCACTAAGACACCTTAGACCAACTCAGGTACAGACGCTCCTTCTCTGCCCAAGTATTTTCAAAGCTTTACTCTTTACCTCTTGTCATGAAATTCCAATTTCCTTTAAATTCTCCTTTATGATCTTTTCACACACCATTCAGAAACAACTTCTTTTGGCCTCACTTCGGTCTCCTTTGGAAGAACCTCCTTTAGCCTCACTTTGACCACCTTTGGATCACCTTCTTTGGCCTCCTTTGGAACAACTTCCTTTGGCCTCACTTTAGCCTCCTTTGGAACAACCTCATTTGGCCTCTTTTGGAACAACCTCCTTTGGCATCACATGGATGGCCATAAAGAGCAATCTTAGGCAATTTGCCATCTTTCATCCGTAAAACGTGTCCTAGGCTTCTCAACTTTTCCTTCATTATACCCCTAGAAAGTGGGATAAAACTCCATTTTTCGTGCAGCTTGTTGTTTGACATACGGTCAGTCAAGCGGTTGCTTAAAAATATCAGTAAAGAAACCTTCTCGAAACATTTAATAAATTTTCCTCTGTCTTTTGAAATATCCACTTTCAGAACCATACTTTAATACTGTCATTACGTAGCTTCCAATGTTTTATTTTTGGTTTGTATACTTATCTATTCTATCAAACTTTCTCCAACTGTTAAAAAACACTCTGCACCTTGGCTTGGTTAATAAAAACATCAAAATAATTAAATCTAGCAAAATTTATACAGAAACTAAACTGGTAAAAAAAAGCAGACAATTTAGTCTTCGTTATTAAGAAACACAAAACACACATAATTATAAAAAACGAGGATTATATAAGTACCTTCAAAATTAGTAAAAAGGGTATAGGGGGAATGAGGAGGGAGATAATTACTAATTTAACATATCAATTATCTAGGAAAGTTTTTTCCGTGACATTGTGTGGAAAATCTACGAGGATTTTGTTGTAGCGGAAAGAGGAAGGGGACGCCTGAGGGGGGGGGGCAATTGACCAAGGAGAATTAAACCCTTCAGGGGATTGGTAATGATGAAACACAAGGAAATTTTAAATGACCACAAGCATTGCTCCTTTGACACATGACAAAAACCAGGGGAAAACGACTGTCGTCTAGGTCCTAGCGCAAGAGACCTGTCATCCAACTTGTGTACAAAGTCGAGTAGTCCTAGGGCAGTAGGGTAGAGTATCACTTTTAAGACATATACCGGGTAAAAAAAAAAATAGCGAGTAAAAAATAAACTCGTAGTATAGTTAAATTTAGCTCCCAAGAAACCCCTCATTATAGTAATTAGTTCCTGGCCTATAAAATTACGCTGATCTGCGTTATCCCCCAGCTCTCCAATTAAAGAAAAACAAAACTCTTCATTTATCCAATTACTGCAACAATTTTTTTTTTCACGGATACCTAAACCCCTCACTCAATGCACATATTTGACAAGCATACAAACCATTGTGTCTAAACAAATAAGCCGTGCCCGTTCTCAAAGGTGGAAAAAAATTGTCTTCAGTAACTCAAAAGACGTTATTCCACGTTTTTTTTTCAGAGTTAGATAGATGATTCACCACCTTCAATGCAGCTAGCTCAATCAGCTAACGAGTCTCCTTACCAAAATACTCCTTGGTTCCCAATATACTTATAAGCCTCTAAGTTTGAGTGTCTCAGTGTCCTAAATTTATAATGTACCTCCTTTATACTTTTCGAAACAATTGGCAATCAAAACGTTGAAAAACAACTTCAAAACTCAAAAGAACTGAAAACATATTTTAAGTTTTCCAACCAACTATAAAATTTACGTTACGTCATATAAAGCTAATTGCACGCTCGGAGTAATATGTCATCCTTGTAGACGATGACGGATTCAAATACAGCATTTGGCTTTATTTAAAAAAAATGCAGCAATGCCATCTAGTCAACGTTACAGGCTATGTGTATGTATAGATTTATTGACCATCATAAATGTAAAAATACAACACTGATGGGACAATCAATAGAAAAAAAATCAAGAAAAAAAAAAAAAAAAACATGAATTGCCTGCTATATATTGTCTCTCCACGAGAAAAAAGGGATTTGCAAACCCCTAGCACAACTTAAAAAGAAAAAAAAAGAAAAAACAGAAAACATTACATGAAGCTATTTAGAACGTAAAGGGACATCAGAAAAGTAGATATTTATTGCAAAAACTAAAAGGCCATCGATGCGATCAGGGTTGCCATTCATACCATTAACGTGTCATTTGTGGTACTTTTTTTTATAGGTTATATGATTAATTTCTCCTGAAAACTGAGTTTTTCTTTGGTTGGAAGTCACGACACGACCACGATACGACCGCTTCAAGATATGACCGCACTCCTCCGAAAGATTTAGGTAAGTTTTGAGTTCCCACTCTTTGTCCCCGGGTTGCAATGCCTTGCCGATAGCTCAGACTAGGTTAGAACAGTTAGAAAAATCGTTTTTGAATTTGGAAGAGATTTTGATCGAGTAATAAGTAATGAAACGGATTATTCTTTCTTTAGTAGTAGTAAGTTTCCTCGAACTAAATATACTCAAATAATAAATATGGCCCAAGGATACTCCAAATCTCAGCTCAATGTAATTCAACTGAACTGTCAAGGATTATGTTCGTCACTGACATGTGTAATGACTATGTGTCGGCAAGTACAGCCTGATGTTCTTGGACTTTGCGAAATATTCCTGACGAGACAGAATGATAGCCTGTTAGATATCCCCGGGTACACATCGAATTTTATACATAGAAAAGATACGAGACGAGGAGGATTGGCAATCTACACAAAGAGTGAATACCCAGTTTATATAAATAACCAACTGACTCGGAACGTGGAGGGTGTATTTGAATCACTTTTCCTCGAAACGTCGTTTCCTTCATGAAGAAAGGCAATCATTGGAGAAATTTACCGATCCCCATCAGGCCCTGTTTCTTTTTTTATGGATATATTATCGGAAACACTCCAGCTGCTAGAGAAACAGAATCATGATGTGGTCTTTATGGGCAACTTCAATATCAACCTGGCCCATCCCCTTACAAGTAGCTCCAAAGACCTCCTCACGCACACGTCTGGATCTACCCTCTATCCGTCAATCACTATCCCGACAAGAGTTACGGAAAATACTCATTCTCTAATTGACAATATTTTCTCGACTTTATCTCCACTCTCAGCTTCAGTCATCGTCAGTGATATGTCGGATCATTTCCCCCTATTCACCATCTTCGAGACATCAAAAGTAGCAACATCATTTTCGAGAATAAGAGAAAACGTACCGATTACTGACCTACGTGAAGAAAAATTAAGGTCATTAAATGATGAACTGGAGAAAATTACATGGGATAGTGTTCTGGAAAAAGAAGATTTGAACGAAGGTTTCGAAGTATTCCAAAATACGTTTACAACTTTATACAAAGCACATTGTTTTAAAGAAAAAGCAACTAAACATGGGAGAAAAAATACACCAATTTATCCGTGGGTTACTGAGAGTTTACTCAGATGTATTAATAAGAAGAACAAGCTTTGGGCTGAATACCGTAACCGACCAAGTATAGCTAGCCTAGAAATCTATGAATCTTATAAGAAATGCCTCCAATCAATTCTCAGAAAGGCCAAAAGAGAATATTTAATACAAAACTAGCAGAAAGTGGTAAGGATGGAAGGAAAGTTTGGAAGACAATTAATTCACTGTTACGACCCAACGACCAAAAACCTGAACTACCCTCCAAAATTACTGTTGATGGGAAAACCTTTACTGAGCAAACCGAAGTTGCGAAAGCACTTTGCACTTTCTTCGCCAGCATTGGAGAGAAAACGGCGAACACAGTAACACCCCAAGCAAAATCCTACAAGGATTTTCTAGGTCCAGCGTGTGTTCAGTCAACGGCAGTCATTCCCGTAACTTCCCTCGACGTCTCAATGATTGTCAAAAACTTGAGAGGTACATCTGCGTCCGGATTCGACCGCGTTCACACGAAAGTGTTGAAATCAGTGTTGCCGTCTGTATTACAACCGTTAACACATTTGATAAACCTCTCATGGCGGAAGGGGGTATTTCCATCACTCCTCAAAAACCACGAATAGTACCTCTCCATAAAGGTGGCCCTCAAGATTACCCATCTAACTTTCGACCCATCTCAATTCTCGTGGTATTTCCCAAAGTCTTCGAAAAACCTATGAAGAATCAACTTTACTCGTTTCTCGAAGCAAAGGGATTCCTCAACCAACGACAATTTGGATTCAGACTAGGAAATTCAACTGAAGACACGCAGACGTCACTGAGCTTATTTATCAACAAAGCACTTGACCTGGGACTTTTGCCAGCTGCTATTTTACTTGATATCAAAAAAGCATTCGACAGCTTGGATCATGGAATTCTACTAGGTAAATTAGAATACATCGGCGTTAGAGGAGAGGCACTGAAATGGTTCCAGTCCTACCTTAGCAATCGGCGCATGTACATAGGAGAAGATCCGTTGAACGATACCGTGGTAAATTTCGGTTTGCCACAGGGATCGATCCTAGGTCCAGTGTTATTTCTGATTCACGTGAATGACCAAAGTCGTGTTCTGAACCCAAATTTCAGGACCTAACGGTGCTGCAAACTCTTGTGCGGTGAAGACACTTCAAATAATGACAACGACTCTAGTGAGCTGCTGGCATTCGCCGACGATACTACAATGGCCTCCTGTGACTCTGGCATGACGTCACTCCAGAGAAAACTAGAGATTGTCTTAGAAGAAACTTACGTCTGGATGGATACAAATCGATTTGTAATAAATGTCGACAAATTGTGTGTGCTATTCTTTTCAAGGATTGGAACTATTCATCCAGAAATAACTGGAATTATGACTTCTAAAGGAACGATCAGGCGGCCAGAAACGGGTTTGCGAGGTATCTAGGTGTACTCCTGGACGAAAACCTCTCCTTTCTGAACCACATCCAGGCTGTGGAGCTGAAACTCTCTCGCAATCTTGGCATCATCAGGAAACTGAAGCACGTATTTCCTCAAAAAACCCTTCGTCTACTTTACAACGGCCTTCTGAAACGTCACCTGCAGTATTGTGCCATAATTTGGCAGCCAACCTTCAAATCACACCCGAAGAGACTTGACTCAATCCACAAGCATGCATTGAAAATCATTGGAAATGTATGCGACTATCTGTCCCTTGGTTCCCTTTACCGTCTGTCGTGCTCAGTTTTTGTTTCTAAATTTGTATCCAGTTTACTTCCATCTCTCTTCCACAATCTGTTTCGGTTGATATCTGAACAACATAATCGAAACACACGCTCTGCCTTTTGCCTTCAAGTGAGACGAACTCCAACAGTACGTTCAGATTTTTCCCCTCATGTAGCATGTGCTAAAGTGTGGAACATGCTTCCAAAAGAGCTGAGATGTAGGAGCACCCTCGGATCTTTCAAAAATAGTTCAAATAAATTAAGTTAGATGAAGTTTAGATTTTTTTTTTGTATATTTAGGTGAGGTGGTTGTACGTCCGGGGAGGGAGGGAGGAGCCTTATGGTTAAGATTATATAATGAGGAGGCGTGTGGTTGTGTCGAAGAGTGAAGTGGGAGCCGTACTGCGTGTTAGTGAAGAATCTTTTATGTTTATGGGTCTCAACGTGAGTTTTGTCACAGAGCAGTGTACTTTTAGTTTAGTTATTTCCTTTTTTTAATTAAACCCGATTGAACGATTAAGTGCTCCCCTGGGGGACAAAAAATCTAAACTTCGTGTTTAAACCAGTCTTTTCGAAATTCCCTAGAATAGGCAAAGATGTTAGACACTTGATGAGAAAAAACTCGATGAGAGAGAAAGAAAGTCGAAGCACGCAGCCAAAAAAAATGACCTACAAAAAAAGGACAAACAGCGAGAGAAAGAGAACATACTGCTTCCTGACTACGAGTCATTCAGTTAACAACAGACAAATACAGCTACCTCCAATGAATCTAATAAGTATTATACCTGACAGAAAAAGTGACAAATCGCCCGAGACTTCGAAGGAATCTTTTAATCACAATAGCTACCCTTTTGTAGTATATTTAAATATTTAAAAACTTTTCGTGAACGTGCCTTCCGGGATGCTGGTGCCCGCCCCCCATGGAGTTCCATAGAAAACAAAGAAAATACTATAGAAAATAAAATTATATTATGTATTATTTTATATAAAACATAAATATTTATATTTATGTATAAATATAAATCTCTGTTTTATCCACTAAAAATATTTTTTCTCGTTCTCTTTCTTTTCTTTTTGTTCCTTTTCTCTTTCGTCAGTTTGTTTTTCTGTTTGTTTGAGTATTCATCATTTAAGTGCCCCCCCCCCCATGGAGTTCTATTGAAAATAAAGAAATTACAATAGAAAATTAACTCAAAAATAAACCTTACAAGTTTCTAATAGCACCTTTAAGCAATAAGAAGTATAGCTTAAACAATATATATATATGTATATATATGTATATATATATGTATATATATATATGTATATATATGTATATATATGTATATATATATATATGTATATATATATATGTATATATATGTATATATATGTATATATATATGTATATATATATATGTATATATATGTATATATATATATATACATATATAAATCTCTGATTCTACAGCAAGCCCCTGAATTAGAAAAAAGTACTTCGAAAATTTGTTTTTCATGATTATATTCGTTAAATGTAATTTGTGATGGAAGTGCATTTCTTAGTACTAAATGCAGTCAAAGATAGATGACACTGGTGTAGCCTACGTGTGACATTTCTTTTTTCAAGTTTAATCTGTTATGATAAATTTTTAAGCAGTTTTTGCAGTAATTACGAATTTCAATTGGATAACGACATTTTCTGAGCATCAAAGCTTAACTTTCCTGCCGTTATGCCTTTATACCATAACGGTAATATTTGTCTTTTTAAAAGGCCAAAAAAAAGCAAAAAAAAATAGAAAATGCTTAAATCATTTTGAGATAGGCATGATCACTTAATAATGTCTTTTGGAAAACATTGCTTGTCTCACCATACTATCACTAGCATCTTACCATCAGATGCTAAAGTGAATGCCTGAGCAAGGTAGAAGCTGAAATTAGATTCCGTGAAATGAAAAATAATTCGGTATCGAAACTCGTTCGTCCCCTATTTTGTGAAAGTGTATGGAAAGTCACAGTGATTTAATATATATATATATATGTATATATATGTATATATATATATATATATATATATATATATATATATATATATATATATATATATATATATATCTATATATATAAAAATAAGTTGTCTGTCTGTGTGTCTGTCTGTCTGTCAGGTGACGTTATGTTTCTGTATTGACTGACGTCATGAAATTAGTTGTCGTCATTTTTGCTTTGACGGTGACGTCATTCAAGATATTTAAGACATATGTTCACGTAGAAATCTATTAATGTTTAAGTTTAAAATGACTGATGAACTTACAATGGCAAAAGCCGATGAAGATGCTCAAAGAGTCTATGCCAAAAAACTTGCTGCTGATAGAGAAAGTCAGAAAAGAAAGCGTGCCGAGGAATCAAAAGAACAGCAAGGAAACAGGCTTGAGGCTAAAGAACGCAAAACCGCGCAGTTAGATGAAGATCCACCTGGACAGCAAGAGTCAAAACATATCAAAACTGAAAATGATAGCGATGATGATCGGGTTTGGGATTTTGACTTGGATAAGGTCATCAATGCCTACCAGATTTTAGTTAAAAAAACAAAGGTTCGGCGATATGTATTTCATAGTGAAGCTGAAAAATAAAGAAGAAAAAGAAAACTGAAAAAAGAAAAAATGTAAAAAACTAAAAAATACTAAAAAGAAAAAACACTCAAAGAGAAATTACAGACCGGGACACAAATGACGACCGGGACAGAGGGAATATAAATAACGACCGGGACACTCAAAGATAAATTACAGACTGGGATACCGGGACACAAATGACGACCGAGACACAGGGAATATAAATGACGACCAGGACACAGGTATTTAAGATCGTTCAAAGACAAATTTTTAATTGTAAGAAGACCGTTGACAGAGAAATTTCTAATTGTAAAATGACTGAAGAACCTACAATGGCAACGGTACTACCATCGAAGTAGATAACCAGTGGGTTGTTCCATATTCCCCATTATTATCAAAAACATTTAATGCACACATAAACGTTGAATACTGTAACTCCGTAAAGGCAATCAAATACTTTTGTAAATACGTCAACAAAGGCAGTGACATGGCAGTTTTTGGCTTGCAGCCCGAAATCAAAGATTTCGACGAAATCGTACAATATCAGGCTGGAAGATACATAAGCAGTAATGAAGCTGTTTGGCGAATTCTTTCATTTCCGATACATGAACGTAGTCCAGTTGTTGTTCACTTAGCGGTACATTTACAGAATGGTCAACGTGTTTATTTCTCGGAAACCAACGTGCAACAAAGAGCCCTGAATCCACCGGATACAAAATTAACAGCTTTTTTTCGCTTTGCAAAAATGATTCTTTTGCAAAAAAATGCTGAATACTGAAGTGCCTTCGTATTACACGTTGAATACTAAATATAAAGTATTTGAACGTCGAAAACAGGGTAAGTCAGTCGACGGCCAACCTACCATCTTCAAAGATACCACGATAGGAAGACTCTACACCGTTCACCCCAATCAACATGAATGCTTCTTTCTACGCCTGTTTTTGGTGAATGTACCCAGTCCGACATCCTTTGAGTATTTGAGAACTGTAAACGGTACTATACATGACACTTACCGTAGTGCATGCCAAGCTCTGAATTTATTGGAGAATGACCAACACTGGGATAACTGCATCAATGACGCGTGCGAAACGTCAACCCCAAGTCAAATTCGTGCATTGTTTGGCATCATTTTAACAACTTACTCTCCATCAGCTCCTACAGAGTTATGGGAAAAATATAAGTCAAAAATGTCCGAAGATATACTCCATCGAAAACAGTTAGAGACGTCAGATATGACTTTTGATTTTACATCAGAAATTTATAACTACACTTTAGTTATTATAGAAGATTTGTGCGTACGTATGGCAAACAAACCTCTTCAGGATTTGGGAATGCCTTCACCTAACCGTATCGCTGCTGTTTCGACATGTGTAGAATTGGATCGTGAACAAAGTTACAGTACGAGTGATCTATTGTCGTATGTACAAAATAATATTTCCAAGTTAACGTCGGAACAAAAAAACATTTATGATACGATAGACTCAATTTCAGGACGTATACAACTACCTGCTGATTTCTGTAATTTAGTGACGTCCAAAGATGAATTGATTGAAAAAGTATTTCCGAATATTCTAAAAAATTATAAAAATAATAAATGGCTAAGTGAAAGAGCGATTCTCGCAACCAAAAACATAGACGTCCACGAAATCAACAATATTGTTTTGACCAAGATTCGAGACCAGGCAGTCCTTTACAAGTCAGTCGACACAGTTTTGGAACCAAATGAAGCGGTTAATTATCCATCTGAATTTTTAAATTCCATAGATCTTTCAGGGTTTCCACCACACGTGCTACAACTAAAAATAGGCATACCAATAATACTTTTAAGAAATATCAACCCACCAAAGCTTTGCAATGGCACGCGACTTGCCGTAAAAAAAACAATGGAAAACCTAATAGAGGCCACAATCTTGACAGGGCCTTTTGAGGGTGAGGCTGTTCTTATTCCTCGCATTCCCATGATTCCAACGGATCTGCCTTTTCAATTTAAAAGATTGCAATTCCCAATTCGATTAGCATTTGCAGTCACCATTAACAAAGCTCAAGGTCAATCATTAGAAAAATGTGGTATAGATCTCAATACTGATTGTTTTTCCCGTGGACAATTGTACGTTGCATGTTCGAGGGTCGGTATACCTGACAATTTATTTATATGCAGCGACAATTGGACAGCGAAGAATGTTGTATATTCGCAAGTTTTACGCAGTTAATTAGTATTGTATCTATCTATCTATCTATCTATATAAAAACGAGTTGTGTGTATGCATGTTTGTTTGTTTGTAAAAAGAGCGTTTGCATATGACGTCATTATTAGTACATACGGCTTTGTATATGGACAGACAATGGGAAAGCCAAGAATGTTGTATATTCGCAATTTTTACGTAGTTTGAAACACATATATAAATCTATCTATATACACAGGTGGGACACAGGGACACAACTACAATGGCACGTAACTAATATGGCGCGTAACGACTTATGCGCGCGGAGGGGCTTGGGGGGGCCACCCCAACAGCTAGTATATATATATATATATATATATATATATATATATATATATATATATATATATATATATATATATATATATATATATATATATATATATATATATATATATATATATATATATATATATATATATATATATATATATATATATATATATATATATATATATATATATATATATGTATATATATATATATAAATATATATATATATATACATATATATATATATATATATATATATATATATATATATATATATATATATATATACATGTATATATATATATATATATGTATATATATACTAGCTGTTGGGGTGGCGCTTCGCGCCACCCCAACACCTAGTTGGTGGGGCGCTTCGCGCCCCCCCAAGCGCCCCCGCGCGCGTAAGTCGTTACGCGCCATATTAGTTACGCGCCATTGTAGTTGTGTCCCTGTGTCCCACCTGTGAATAGAGATAGATATAAATATATGTTTATAACTACGTAAAACATGCGAATATACAACATTCTTCGCTGTCCCATTGTCTGTGCATATAAATAGATTGTCAGGTTTACTGACTCTTGAACATGCAACATATAATTGTCCATGGGAAAAACAATCCGTATTCAGATCTATACCTCATTATTCTAATGATGTGTCCCTGTGTCCCGGTCGTCATTTATATTCCCTGTGTCCCGGTCGTCATTTGTGTCCCGGTGTCCCAGTTTGTAATTTCTCTTTGAGTGTCCCGGTCGTCATTTATATTCCCTGTGTCCCGGTGTCCCGGTCTTCATTTGTGTCCCGGTGTCCCGGTCTGTAATTTCTATTCGAACAATCCCTGTGTCCCGGTCGTCATTTATATATCCCGCCTGTGCCCCCGGCGTCCCCGTTGTAGTTGTGTCCCTGTGTCCCGGTCGTCATTTATATTCCCTGTGTCCCGGTCGTGATTTGTGTCCGGGTGTCCCAGTCTGTAATTTCTCTTTGAGGTTCCCGGTCGTCACTTATATTTCCTCTGTCTCGGTCGTCATTTGTGTCCCGGTCTGTAATTTCTCTTTGAGTGTTTTTTCTTTTTAGTTTTTTTTTAGTTTTTTACCTTTTTTCTTTTTTCAGTTTTCTTTTTCTTCTTTATTTTTCAGCGTCACTATGACGAACCTTTGTTTTTTTAACTTAAATCTGGTAGGCATTGATGACCTTATCCAAGTCAAAATCCCAAACCCAATCATCATCGCTATCATTTTCAGTTTTGATATGTTTTGACTCTCGCTGTCCAGGTGGATTTTCATCTAACTGCGCGGTTTTAAGTTCTTTAGCCGCAAGCCTGTTTTCTTGCTGTTCTTGTGATTCCCCGGCACGCTTTCTTTTCTTACTTTCTCTATCAGCTGCAAGCCTGTTTTCTTGCTGTTCTTGTGATTCCTTGGAACGCTTTCTTTTCTTACTTTCTCTATCAGCAGCAAGTTTTTTGGCATAAACTCTTTGAGCAGCTTCCTCGGCTGTTGCCATTGTAGGTTCTTCAGTCATTTTACAATTAAACATTTTTCCGTGAACAAATGTCTTAAATACCATTAATGACGTCACCGTCAAAGCAAAAATGACGACAACTAATTTCATGACGTCAGTCAACACAGAAACATGACGTCACCTGACAGACAGACAGACAACTTATTTTTATATATATAGATATATATATATATATATATATATATATATATATATATGCGTGTGTGTGTTTTTTTTTTTGGAAGACCAGTCTTGACCGTAATATGGCATGTGTAATATAACACATGTGTTAATAATCTTATGTGCAATAAGTATAATATGTTAAGTCTATGCGTACATGAGTGCATGCGTAAATAGCCCAAGTCTAAAGAAACAAGAAAGATGAAACGGCTCTTTTAATAATCTTTTTTTAAGACATGAAGGAATCATTATCAACCTCTGGATGAATGAACAGTCCCTTCTTGCACAAGTATTCCAACTGTTTAGAACGGTCAAATAAATCAAAAGGAAAGTGAAAAGCTAAAGAAAAGAGAAGCACAAAAAGAAAAGAGGAAAGGAGAATACGGGCTTCATCGGAAATACAATTTCATAGGAGGAAGAGATGGGGCTTGAGCCCTCTACTCTATCTCTTGACAGACTGCTGCCAAAAAATAAGTTTTCCCCTTAATCGTTCCCTATTAAGGGAAGAGGTCGAACTTCTCATAAGGCCTTATTCACAGAAAATTAAGACTAATAACTAAACCTCTGTTGCCCTTTTTTCAAAGTTCAACTGAATTCAGTAAACTTACCGCCTTTAATGCTTCCATTGGTGCTGATAGCAGACATAGATATTGATGTGATAATGGTTACGCTTGTGGCCAGCAAAATGACAACTATTCCTTGTACTAAAATAAATGTACAATTAGTCAAGATTAATCAAACTCATTTCGGGGTTACAATAAAATTTTAGGGGAGGAGGGGGGCAAATTAGTTTTAAAAAACTACCATAACTATATAAATAATGTTGAGATATGAAACCAAAAAAATTACAATATTTCACGTGATAATTTGTTTTGTTTTTTCGTTTTTCTTCAGTAGTATACACATTTGACTGTGCATGTTGCATCTTAACATGTTGCCCCTTATTCTATAGAAAATAGTCATTTTTACTCTTTTAATCTCCTTTAACCCGTCGAAGTGGGCCCAAGTCTTACGAAAGTGGGCCCGATAGAGTAGAGGTACCCACTGGAATAGAAATAGAAAAAAACATATTTTCGGATTCTTCTTGGTTCGGCTGTATTTTGTTGCACAACGAAGCACAATCAGCATAACTCAATTATTACACAATCAAAAATTTATCTTAAACATGAAGACGTGAGAATGGTCACGCTTTTAGCGGGCAAAATGACAACCAACACATAAACGAAAATAGATTTGACCCTTTTTCTGTTTTTCTTTTTTTAATTTTATCTTTTCAACAACAATAAATAGAAAAATGTACTAAAATGACAAATAATAAAGGTCATTGCCCAATTTTAAGACATGAAGTTTTAGTAAATTATGTTTCACGAAATTGCATTACCGAATGCAATTATGTTTCACGAAATTGAATAGGTAACATGTAATCGGGAAGCAAATTTATATCATGCTAGGCTGTAGTATTAAGTTGATGCAGCGAACTTGACAATGTGAACTTCGTACACCACAAAAAATACCCCTAATAAATATCAATTTCTGGAATACTACTTAAAACCGTTCATTTTCCCTATCTACTGATTCAAGTGACCACAAGAGGCGCTCAAATCAGCTATTTTAGTTTTGACACTACAATATTGAAAGTTCTATTTCTTATGTTGCTCAACACTTTGTGAGAATTCCGGATTGAGAAGCTGAGAGGATCCTGAGAATTCATTTAGAAACCAAAACAATTAACTCCACTAGGGCCGCATTCAGGATATTTTTAGGGGGGAAGAAAACAAAAATAAGCTTGTAAAACGCATCGAAATTTTGTCTAAATGAATTTTTTTATGTTTTTATGTGTCCGACAAAAATTTTGGGGGAGGGGCAAACACTCTTCCCTCTTGATACGGTCTTTAATTCCTCTTTAGGATTTTTTTCTTCTTCTCCCCCCTCCCCCTCTTTTTTTTATTTCAATGTCAAGTCACTTGAATAAATCTCGACTTCGTTCGTCTCCAAGAAAATAGACGAAATTGCATAGATATTTCTGTACTAAACATTTTTTTTGAAGCCCCTTGATCATATCCATACCAAACTGTATTTAAACACATTCTCTGTCCTAAGAAATACTGTTCAAACGAGAAAAAAAAAATCAAACAAATAAATATCGCAATGGATTTAAACCCACTGACACACAAAGTAGTACGGTATGCTCAGTTAAATTAAAAATGTTAAAACACTGACAAGTAACTACAATGTAAAAAGCCTATTTTTAGTCTCTTATTGTTAAATCTTGGTGGTCTTCTAAGAATGTAGTTTCACACAAGCATACACGTTAGAAGATGATAGTTATAAAGAAAGTGGAGGGGCGTTCAGACAATTACAACAGGAGATTAAGGAGGAGATTAAGAAATCGTAGAAATTTGATTGTCTGTTTGGAAAACACATATAATAGGTCATTACGCAGAACGACCAAGACAAATATCCTTCGACCAGTTGATGTAGCTTCGATTCCTTTTTAACATAATTTTTTACAAAATACCCAGTAGAATAAAAATCGACGAGAAAACAAATATGCCCAGGATACAGATCTACAACCACACCAGCACACAGAGGAAAGTGGTAAGAGGGATCCCTCACATAACGACATTAATAATAAATAATACATAAAATTATCATCGACTGTTTATAGATACAATCCTTAAAAATTTCAATCAACAGACGTTTGAAGGTGCTAAAGGAATTGTGGCCCCGTGAAGTGAAATTCATATTCTTGAAATGCCACTACAGATCGAAATCAGACCAAACGTAAGGTTTGGCAGGGACCCAATATGCTGTCGAAAACATCGTTAGCAATACGATGAACAATTGCGACGTAATTACTAAATTTTCCAAGTGTCTATTTCCGTAATTTTTAGACTTATTTTTTAAGGTGTCAAAACATCTTGTTTAAAGTACCTTGCTAGAATATGACAATCTCAGGTATACCCTTTTGTTTTACACTGTACAATATAAAACAAATATTGTATAATATTATATAACCTTTATATTAAAGTTACAGGATAATATTATATTACAGTTTAGCAGCCCTGTTGAAACATTTTGATGTTCCAATCAAGGTCTCATTTTTTAATAAAAATATTTTTCATTAAAATCGTAAAAGACAAAAATCCGGTCCAAAGAAAAGACAGAATTAAAAATATTTCTCCTAGGTTATGGTACGCCACTGGATATATAGGTTGAGAGATATACAAAAAAAAAAAAAACTAAGAACCCTTTCACGCCAAATTAAACAAAATTCTGGTATGAACGCCAACCTGATCTCTCACCAAATTAATTCTAAATTGACTTCTCAGCAAAAGTGATTCCAATATCAATTTTGAAAAAAAAAATATGACATTTTACTGATTAAAGATTCACTTGAATTTCTCCGTATTTCAGCTATTCATGGATTGTAGTTCGTAGCAATTTGAATTCAACATCTATCTTCCAGAATCATTCAGAAACCTCGTTTTCATAAAATGAAGAAAAGTATAAATACTGGAAAAGTACAACCAATTTAGTGAATATTTCTAAAATTGGCAGATCTTTCATTTCAAAGGAATGCATATGTTATTCGTCTTAACATTACGTAAATCAAATTACAAAAGACCCATATGCCATTTACGACAAAGAGCTTATTGTATTCTGAAGGAGAAACATGAGATGACAATTATCTATTCGGTGTCGAACAAACAAAAACTGTCTTCAGTTTGAGCAGTTTATTTTCAAAACTTTGTAGATGGGACAAACAGTGCTAACTTTCGACAAAAGCTCTTGGGAATTTATATGGACTTCGCATGGAACAATAATTTTTGATGGTTTTAGGCGTTTAACCCCCCCCCGGCGATTCCCCCCCGGAAAATACCCCCCGGAGAATACCCTCAGGAAAATACCTCCCGAGGAAAATACCCCCGTGGAAAATATCCCCCGGAAAATATCCACCGTGGAAAATAACCCCCGGTAAATACCCCCCCCCCCCCGTAAAACACCCTCTCGTGGAAAATAAGGTTTTCCAAATTTGAGAATTTAATTTGTTTTGTTTTTTTTTTTTTATTTCCGTAGGGGAATGAATTATTGATACTTGTGTATTGAGCGCCACTCACTCAAGTTTACGCCGTGTAAAACTCGAGAACAAATCAATTTCTTTGTTTTTTTTTCTTTAAGCTTGGCGCGAGACAAGACAAGTGACAGAATATATGGAAAATACATAATTTAGGCTATATATTTGCCCATAGGGGAGGGGGTAAAGTATTTGGAGAGGTTGAAGCCAGAAAACAATTCTTACTTAATAATATGCAGAATAATTGTATATAACACATTTTGCATGCAGACCCGCTATACTTAACCCCCTCCCCCCCTAATGTGCAAACCAATAGCCCAAGTCTGTTTCTAAAGTAACGAAGAAACTAACTAAGAAACCGGTTTGTTCGAGTTTTACATAGCGTAAACTTGAGTGAGTGGCGCATAATACACAAGTACCGAAATTTCTTCCCCCTACGGATATTAAAGAAAACAAAACTCAAATAAAATTCTCAAATTTGGAAAGCCTTATTTTCCACGGGGAGGGGGGGGATAATTTCCGTAGGGGGAGGGATTTTCCATGGGGGGCGGGGAATTTTTAGTGGAGGTATTTTCCATGGGGGGTATTTTACGGGGGGGTATTTCCCGCATGGGGTATTTGCCCCAGGGGGGTGTATTTTCTGGGGGGAATCGTCGAGGGGGTGGGAGGGTAAACCCCGGTCACCCTTTTTGGTTATAGCATCACAGAAGTGATAAAGGAGCACATTTATTGTCGCTGCTCGAACGTTTTTCAGCAATTAATATGCCAGCGATAAAAGGTCTTAAACACATAATGATATCCCTTGGCGGCATAACATACACGTAGGCACCAACAAGAGGGGAGGAGGGCATTCCAGACACGTGCAGTTTCGTTGATAATACACTTACTTTGCGTGACTTGGAATAAATGATAGGATTAAGACACACAAACTAGGCTTAAATACGAGAGCAACACCGTAAGCGAACCACACAACCGTAAAAAAAGAAATAATGGCCCTTAAACATTCCAACTATGGCTGAATGTGATTTTTTTTTACATTTATGCCTATTATTGCGACTGTTTTATATAAATACACTGACCAAGTTTTATTAATATATATGTAAATATAGTTAAATTAACATATGAGAGCTTCGTTGTAAGATAATCATAGTCAACAGAAATAGAATTATTCTTCAAAATACAGCAGTAGCTGTGGGATGACATAGCTTTATAAATTTTATAATCAAGTTAGTTTTTCTATAATCAAGTTATATAATATAATCATTAACCATTATGAATTGAATTTTTTTTTGTCATAGTTTGGCTTCCCTTCATGTTTTACTATTTCTTCTTTCAGTTCTTTACTATTTCGTTTCGATTATTTTATACATGATTTTTTAGTTTTATGTTATTTTCAGGATAACGATATTATAAGTTTTTTTTTCTTTTCTGGTGAACATACTTACTCGAGTAAAGAGACGAAAGAGCAGTGGTCTACATTTGTATCTTGGTTTTACTGGCCAGAAGTCCAGTTTGTGATTTATTTTCCATTTTCTTCGTAAGCATTCTATCAAATTATAGACATTGTAAAGACAAGGAGGATTAGAGGGAGGGGGTTTTGGGACTGGAGTGAGAGGGAAAGAATGGATGTTTGAAATTTTGAAGAGCAATTGTCAACTGGACATTAGAAAATTGAGGAACTATGTCAGTATACGGATGTATCACCGAAAGAACTTTCAGATAACGGAGGATTGGCAGGATTGGGGAAGATATTTTTAAAAAAATACAAGTACCTTTATAATGCAAGTGGAGTTGCTGTTTCGGTGTTTTTGTGATCTTTTTTTTTTTCATTTTGTTATCTTTGTTAAGCGCATGACCCCTGCAGTTCTAGTGCTGAATATATAACATTACGTCATTAGAATGCACCGAGTAAAGAGCAACCCGTATTACAGAGAAAGCCATAATTGAGGAATGAGGACTTGGACAAATTCAACCTAAGTTAGATAAGAAAGATAAGAAGGTTGATAAGAAAGTTCGTTAAGTCTTTACTCTTCAACTGCAGTATTAACACACATAAAAAGAGAGATTGCTTTCTATTAAATATATGATAAAGTGTGCTTTCATTCATTGGTTATCACGTTTGCGATGCATTTTCGCAAGTCAATCAAATTATTGCTTCATTATTGCAATTTCCCTGGAGAGAGATAACCCACATTCAAAAATTTGATTAGTTCTCCTGTGTGAAAACAAGCCAGTAAAAAGAATAAAAGTTAAGCCCCACCTGATTGGTGACCTGTGTGAAATTTTAGCGTAATAAAATGAATTAACAGTTTTGGTTGACGAGATTTTTACAATCCAACTCCATGTTTCTCTATCACACCACAATAGAATTGCGAGTCAAGATTTAAAAGCCTACGAGAGGAAAGACGCTACGTAACTGCTCAAAGAATAATAAAGGACTCTTCTATGTTGGTGCACACCCCTCCCCACCCCTTTCATCCAAGGATTTTTTTATTTTGAGTTTTTCATTCTTGAACCCTTCCTTAAGAAGTCAGCTAGAACCTTCTCCCTCCGCCAACAATCAAAATCAGTCTAGAACATATTAGCATATGGAGATTCTTGGAATTTTATTCGATAAAGGATGAACTTACTAACGCCAGCTTGCCCAACTACCCAAGAAAGGCGGAGAAAGAGCATAACACCCCAGATACACAGGAGACATCTGACGAGAACGCCTTTAATCCAGCCAAATTTGAGTAAAGTTGGTTCAACTAATCCATCTTGATTTACTTTGCCATTGGTGCCCTAAAAATGAAATGGATCATTATAAGAGGGGGAAGAGAATATGATTCAACATAAAACCCTTTCGCAGTTGAACATAGGGAACATCTTGGCTAAAAGCCAGTAGTTTACATATACTATGACAAATCAACACAATACACAGTATATAGAACTTGGACGAGCTCTAATTTAGGAAATTTCCCTGCCATCTAGTGTTTCACGTCATTATAAAAATGGAAATACTAGACCCTAGTACTAAGTTGGTACAGGGAAGCTCATAGTAATTAGTTAGTATAGCAAAAAGGTGTTTTCAACAGGCAGTAATCCCTCGTAGTAAACTGACAGCCTTACTCTTTCCACATTTACTGGTGGCATTAATCACAAAAAGCACTGAAGCCAGGTATTCTCGAGCCTTATTAACAAGTCGATTATGACTTATTATGACAGTTTTATTACAAGTCGATTATCACTTAGGGACATTTTCAGTATTATCTTAATTTCTCATCTGCGCAAGTTCTTTTTTACGTACCTGACAAATTGGTAAAATATAGAATTCACAAAATGAGGTCCTTTTCGACATCTATGCATCAAAAACTGAGCCCTTATACTAGGAATATCGAAGCAAGTGCTCTCCGTCCTTTCCTCTGACAGGCCACTAGATTAAGCCCTTGGTGTTATAGTAATTTGATTACATTAGGAATATAAGTGATGTGCTAAAAGCTCTACTATGGAAAAAAGGTAGCAAGGTGGCTTCTAGGGAGAAGTAATTAATAAATAGATATTCAGTTTCCAGTTGATTTTCGCAAGTAGCTCACGTTTAACATGAACCTTTCTTGTGAACACCATGGTAGCTTCTAAGGAGAGGTCTTAATGGATAGATATCCAATTTTCAGTTGATTTTTGCAAGTAGCTCATGTTTAACATCAACCTTTCTTGAGAACAGCTTGATAGCTTCTAACACCTTGTGAACAGCATGGTAGCTTCTAAACAGAAGTCTTAATAAATAGATATCCAGTTTCCAGTTGGTTTTTGCAAGTAGCTCATGTTTTTAATACCAACCTTTCTTGTGAACAGCAAGATAGCTTCTAACACCTTGTGAACAGCATGGTAGCTTCTAAGGAGAAGTCTTAATAGATAGATATCCAATTTTCAGTTGATTTTTGCAAGTAGCTCATGTTTAACACCAACCTTTCTTGAGAACAGCATGATAGCTTCTAACACCTTGTGAACAGCATGGTAGCTTCTAAAGAGAAGTCTTAATAAATAGATATCCAGTTTCCAGTTGGTTTTTGCAAATAACTCATGTTTTTAATACCAACCTTTCTTGTGAACAGCATGGCAGCTTCTAACACCTTGTGAACAGCATGGTAGCTTCTAAAGAGAAGTCTTAATAAATAGATATCCAGTTTCCAGTTGGTTTTTGCAAGTAGCTCATGTTTTTAATACAAACCTTTCTTGTGAACACCATGATAGCTTCTAACACCTTGTGACCAGCATGGTAGCTTCTAAAGAGAAGTCTTAATAAATAGATATCCAGTTTCCAGTTGCTTTTTGCAAGTAGCTCATGTTTTTAATACCAACCTTTCTTGTGAACAGCATGATAGCTTCTAACACCTTGTGAACAGCATGGTAGCTTCTAAGGAAAAGTCTTAATAGATAGATATCTAATTTTCAGTTGATTTTTGCAAGTAGCTCATGTTTAACACCAACCTTTCTTGAAAACAGCATGATAGCTTCTAACACCTTGTGAACAGCATGGTAGCTTCTAAAGAGAAGTCTTAATAAATAGATATCCAGTTTCCAGTTGGTTTTTGCAAGTAGCTCATGTTTAACACCAACCTTTCTTGTGAACAGCATGGCAGCTTCTAACAACTTGTGAACAGCATGGTAACTTCTAAAGAGAAGTCTTAATAAATAGATATCCAGTTTCCAGTTGGTTTTTGCAAGTAGCTCATGTTTTTAATACCAACCTTTCTTGTGAACAGCATGATAGCTTCTAACACCTTGTGAACAGCATGGTAGCTTCTAAGGAGAAGTCTTAATAGATAGATATCCAATTTTCAGTTGATTTTTGCAAGTAGCTCATGTTTAACACCAACCTTTCTTGAGAACAGCATGATAGCTTCTAACACCTTGTGAACAGCATGGAAGCTTCTAAAGAGAAGTCTTAATAAATAGATATCCAGTTTCCAGTTGGTTTTTGCAAGTAGCTCATGGTTTTAATACCAACCTTTCTTGTGAACAGCATGATAGCTTCTAACACCTTGTGAACAGCATGGTAGCTTCTAAAGAGAAGTCTTAATAGATAGATATCCAGTTTCCAGTTGGTTTTTGCAAGTAGCTCATGTTTAACACCAACCTTTCTTGTGAACAGCATGGCAGCTTCTAACAACTTGTGAACAGCATGGTAACTTCTAAAGAGAAGTCTTAATAAATAGATATCCAGTTTCCAGTTGGTTTTTGCAAGTACCTCATATTTTTAATACCAACCTTTCTTGTGAACAGCATGATAGCTTCTAACACCTTGTGAACAGCATGGTAGCTTCTAAGGAGAAGTCTTAATAGATAGATATCCAATTTTCAGTTGATTTTTACAAGTAGCTCATGTTCAACACCAACCTTTCTTGAGAACAGCATGATAGCTTCTAACACCTTGTGAACAGCATGGTAGCTTCTAAAGATAAGTCTTAATAAATAGATATCCAGTTTCCAGTTGGTTTTTGCAAGTAGCTCATGGTTTTAATACCAACCTTTCTTGTGAACAGCATGATAGCTTCTAACACCTTGTGAACAGCATGATAACTTCTAAGGAGAAGTCTTAATAGATAGATATCCAATTTTCAGTTGATTTTTCAAAGTAGCTCATGTTTAACACCAACCTTTCTTGAGAACAGCATGATAGCTTCTAACACCTTGTGAACAGCATGGCAGCTTCTAAAGAGAAGTCTTAATAAATAGATATCCAGTTTTCAGTTGTGTTTTTGCAAGTAGCTCATGTTTTTAATACCAACCTTTCTTGTGAACAGCATGGCAGCTTCTAAAGAGAAGTCTTAATAAATAGATATCCAGTTTTCAGTTGTGTTTTTGCAAGTAGCTCATGTTTTTAATACCAACCTTTCTTGTGAACAGCATGGCAGCTTCTAAAGAGAAGTCTTAATAAATAGATATCCAGTTTCCAGTTGGTTTTTGCAAGTAACTCATGTTTTTAATACCAAGCTTTCTTGTGAACAGCATGATAGCTTCTAACACCTTGTGAACAGCATGGTAGCTTCTAAAGAGAAGTCTTAATAAATAGATATCCAGTTTCCAGTTGGTTTTTACAAGTAATTCATGTTTTTAATACCAACCTTTCTTGTGAACAGCATGATAGCTTCTAACACCTTGTGAACAGCATGGTAGCTTCTAAGGAGAAGTCTTAATAGATAGATATCCAATTTTCAGTTGATTTTTGCAAGTAGCTCATGTTTAACACCAACCTTTCTTGAGAAGAGCATGATAGCTTCTAACACCTTGCAAACAGCATGGTAGCTTCTAAAGAGAATCTTAATGAATAGATATCCAGTTTCCAGTTGGTTTTTGCAAGTAGCTCATGTTTTTAATACCAACCTTTCTTGTGAACAGCATGATAGCTTCTAACATCTTGTGAACAGCATGGTAGCTTCTAAAGAGAAGTCTTAATAAATAGATATCCAGTTTCCAGTTGGTTTTTGCAAGTAGCTTATGTTTTTAATACCAACCTTTCTTGTGAACAGCATGATAGCTTCTAACACCTTATGAACAGCATGGTAGCTTCTAAGGAGAAGTCTTAATAGATAGATATCCAATTTTCAGTTGATTTTTGCAAGTAGCTCATGTTTAACACCAACCTTTCTTGAGAATAGCATGATAGCTTCTAAAACCTTGTGAACAGCATGGTAGCTTCTAAAGAGAAGTCTTAATAAATAGATATCAAGTTTCCAGTTGGTTTTGGCAAGTAGCTCACGTTTTTAATACCAACCTTTCTTGATAACAACATGATAGCTTCTAACACCTTGTGAACAGCATGGTAGCTTCTAAAGAGAAGTCTTAATAAATAGATATCCAGTTTCCAGTTGGTTTTTGCAAGTAACTCATATTTTTAATACCAACCTTTCCTGTGAACAGCATCGCAGCTTCTAACACCTTGTGAACAGCATGGTAGCTTCTAAAGAGAAGTCTTAATAAATAGATATCCAGTTTTCAGTTGGTTTTTGCAAGTAACTCATGTTTTTAATACCAAGCTTTCTTGTGAACAGCATGATAGCTTCTAACACCTTGTGAACAGCATGGTAGCTTCTAAAGAGAAGTCTTAATAAATAGATATCCAGTTTCCAGTTGGTTTTTGCAAGTAACTCATGTTTTTAATACCAACCTTTCTTGTGAACAGCATGATAGCTTCTAACACCTTGTGAACAGCATGGTAACTTCTAAGGAGAAGTCTTAATAGATAGATATCCAATTTTCAGTTGATTTTTGCAAGTAGCTCATGTTTAACACCAACCTTTCTTGAGAACAGCATGATAGCTTCTAACACCTTGTGAACAGCATGGTAGCTTCTAAAGAGAAGTCTTAATAAAAAGATATCCAGTTTCCAGTTGGTTTTTGCAAGTAGCTCATGTTTTTAATACCAACCTTTCTTGTGAACAGCATGGCAGCTTCTAACACCTTCTGAACAGCATGGTAGCTTCTAAGGAGAAGTCTTAATAAATAGATATTCAGTTTTCGGTTTGTTTTAGAAAGTAGCTCATGTTTTTAATACCAACCTTTCTTGTGAACAGCATGATAGCTTCTAACACCTTGTGAACAGCATGATAGCTTCTAAAGAGAAGTCTTAATAAATAGATATCCAGTTTCCAGTAGGTTTTTGCAAGTAACTCATGTTTTTAATACCAACCTTTCTTGTGAACAGCATGGCAGCTTCTAACACCTTGTGAACAGCATGGTAGCTTCTAAGGAGAAGTCTTAATAAATAGATATCCAGTTTCCAGTTGGTTTTTGCAAGAAGCTCATGTTTTTAATACCAATCTTTCTTGAGAACAGCATGATAGCTTCTAACACCTTGTAAACAGTATGGTAGCTTCTAAATAGAAGCCTTAATAAATAGATATCCAGTTTCCAGTTGGTTTTTGCAAGTAGCTCATGTTTTTAATACCAACCTTTCTTGTGAACAGCATGATAGCTTCTAACACCTTGTGAACAGCATGGTAGCTTCAAAAGAGAAGTCTTAATAAATAGATATCCAGTTTTCAGTTTTGTTTTTGCAAGTAGCTCATGTTTTTAATACCAACCTTTCTTGAGAACAGCATGATAGCTTTTAACACCTTGTGAACAGCATGGCAGCTTCTAAAGAGAAGTCTTAATAAATAGATATCCAGTTTCCAGTTGGTTTTTGCAAGTAACTCATGTTTTTAATACCAACCTTTCTTGTGAACAGCATGGCAGCTCCTAACACCTTGTGAACAGCATGGTAGCTTTTAAAGAGAAGTCTTAATAAATAGATATCCAGTTTCCAGTTGGTTTTTGCAAGTAACTCATGTTTTTAATACCAACCTTTCTTGTGAACAGCATGGCAGCTTCTAACGAGAAATCTTAATAAATAGATATCCAGTTTTCAGTTGGTTTTAGCAAGTAGCTCATGTTTAAACACCAACTCTTCTTGGTACTACCTTTGCGCTTGACTTATCAAACAGTTCAACAGTAGGATAAGTATGTTTTACCATATGCTTATCTTTCGGTTGTTTTTTTTTTTTGTGATTTTATTCGTTTTCCTACTGGTTATCTACCATTGGAATATGAATTAAGAGATGAAATATGTCTCCAGGCCCAACTGGATCTGGCTCACAATTTAGAAGCCAAACAACTCCTGACACTCTTAAATCATCCTTCATACTCATCAGCCATGGCCCCTGTGGTCTATTCTTGATACCTTTAAGTGAAAGCTCACATGGAGGAAAGGTGGCTGATAGAATATTTTCTCGAGCTGCTCCAGACTTGACAAAATTATTCGTGGACGACGAATCCCTCATCCAACGCAAATGAATCAAGAACGCATTCTCATGACTTGCTTTTTGAAGCTACAATGTTGCTGAGGGTTTAGCACCCCTAGTTCTGTTTTTACAGTCACAGTCATCACATGTTGTATACAAACTGTGCATAAAGATACACGTGTACCGAGTACGAAATCAACGCGAATTCTGTAGAGTTCAAGCAGGAACATATGCTGAAAACACAGCTAGTCCAATTGTCAGGCTTGTCCTATGAGGTTTGTTAAAGCTGGGGCTTGATTTTGTCAATAAAATCTGGATATTTGCCAACTCTTTTTCCCACAAGTGCAAAAAGAGGAGAAACCCATCCGCAAAAATAATATGGGTCAATTAAACTCCGGTGCTTTATCAAAGTTTAATAGACTTCGCGTTTTTTCTCATCAAGCTCTTGTTTTTCTCTATTTTTTAAGTGACCCCTCCCTAAAATAAAATCCTGCATACACGTATGTTTCCTACATATAGTCTACTACTTCATACTTTTAAATTTTCTCGAGCACCACATTTTCGACGTAAACCTTAAATTAAGTAATGCTTTTTCAAAACCACACTGTCTTTCTATGACAAACAAATAAACGTTCAAATGAGGATAAGTCCATTTAATAGACAGTGAAAAAATACTTTCGTGTGTGTTTTCACAGTCGAAAAAATGGGCGTATCTTCATCTGAACGTTTATGTGCTCGACCATAATCCATGTCAAATAGTTTCAGAAATTTATGTTGCTTACATCTATAATAAAAACCTCAATAAACTATATTAGTATTTCCATTTTTAAAATATCCATTTTATTTAATTAATGGTCATACATGATTAATTAATTTGATTTGAGACAACAAAATTTAAAGACACGTGGCGGAAGAAAAAGAGCTCCCATTATGTAAGCACGCATTAAAACGTGCTTTTGCAGAAAAAAATCCGAAAACTACTAAATTACAAAATCTGTCGAAAACTTTTCCATCAAATTTTGTAAGCAGATGTGCCATGTATTCTGTTTTTATGTCCTAGACTCTACTGTGTTACGAAAATATGTCGAAAAATTGCATCAAAAATATAAACAGAAAATTTATCAACTTTGACAAGTATTATGTCCCGAAATCCTATTCAGATGCCAAACCTAATAATTGACAAATTAAAAATCGACAAGTATGGGAGGAGGCAATGATGCATAAGTCCACTTAGCAACCACATCACACTGGATTTTGTGCCTTCGAAGCATATTTAAGCTGTATAAATAAACTTAATATAAAAATCAACAAAACTTGAGAATGTTTGGTGTGGTTATTGATCATGCAAACTGTGCATTTATTTGCACCGGAAATTCAATGTTAAATATAAATGAAGAAAAGAAGAAAATAAAATCGTATTGTTGTTATGACCAAAAGTAAGCTTATTTATTTGTTTCTAATTTTGAGTCAAAACAGTCAAACGATGGCTTTAGCTTTATTTTCCACAATCGCTTGATTCGACTTGTTTTGTTTAAAAAATTGTCAGAAATTCACGGTAGAAACGTTTTCTGGAACTCGTCAAATTTATAAATATGTCACAATGGATTGATGTTGAATATCAATCTTGGGTCAGCCACAATATGCGGAATTGATAGTTAATAATTATATATATATATATATATATATATATATATATATATATATATATATATATATATATATATATATATATATACAGAATTTGTTGTAAGTTTGGTATATCATAGACTTCTAACTGGACATCAAAATTACAGGAAGATATACACAAACACATATTTTAGGTACGTGTACACAAATTTAGTGAGTGGGGGAGGGGGTCAACCTAAAGAAAAATACAAAAATAGGCAAAATAGACAGTCACAGAACCGTAAAATTTTCAAGATTTCGGAAGGAGCCACGCCCAAAGCGACCCCCCGCCTTGCTAGGGGTCAGCTTGGGATCAATGTTTCCCCTGAAAATTTCAAGCTTTTTAAACTTTCCAAACAAGTCTTTTATTTTCCATAAAAATAACCTATTCTTAACCTTTCTCTGGAATCCGTGATATCCCCCCCAATAAATTCTTTGTACATGTCTGATGCGTAACATTATCATAAAAAATGAGCACAGGAATAGCCTGAGAACACACACCTGTCCAGATCAAAATTATGGATCAGAAATATTATGGATAATAAATTTAGTTTTAATTTTTGGTTTGATTTACGCTCAGACTGGGATGTCCTCTGCCATCTTTCCTCTCCTCGGTTTTTGGTCTTTTTATGGCACTTGGTATTAACCAAGTGATATATAGCAATCGCAAATTCTGTCGGTCTGTCTGTCTGTCGGTCCCGGTTTTGCTACTTTAGGCACTTCCAGGTAAGCTAGGACGATGAAATTTGGCAGGCGTATCAGGGACCGGACCAGATTAAATTAGAAATAGTCATTTTCCCGATTTTACCATCTGGGGGGGGGGTGGGAGGCCAATTAATTTTGAAAAAATAGAAAAAATGGAGTATTTTTAACTTACGAACAGTTGATCAGATCTTAATGACGTTTGATGTTTGGAAGGATATCGTGTCTCAGATCTCTTATTTAAATCCCGACCGGATCTGGTGACATTGGGGGTTGGGAGGGGGAACCTAAAATCTTGGAAAACACTTAGAGTGGAGAAATCGGGATGAAACTTGGTGGGAAAAATAAGCACAAGTCCTAGATACATGGTTGACATAACCGGAACGAATCCGCTCTCTTTGGGGTAGTTGGGGGGGGGGGGGTTAATTCTGAAAAATAAAAAAATGAGGTATTTTTAACTTACGAACAGGTGATCGGATCTCAATGAAATTTGATATTTAGAAGGATATCGTGTCTCAAAGCTCTTATTTTAAATCCCGACCGGATCTGGTGTCATTGGGGGGAAGTTTGGGGGGAGAACCTAAAATCATGGAAAACGCTTAGAGTGGAGGGATCGGGATGAAGCTTGTTGGAAAAAATAAGCAGAAGTCTTAGATACGTGATTGACATAATTGGAACGGATCCGTTCTCTTTGGAGGAGCTGGGGGGGGGGTTAATTTGGAAGAATTAGAAAAATTGAAGCATTTTTAACTTAAGAACGGGTGACCGGATCTTAATGAAATTTGATATTTAGAAGGAATCCATGTCTCAGAGCTCTTATTTCAAATCCCAAACAGATCTGTTGACGTTGGGGGGAGTTGGAGGGGGAAATCGGAAATCTTGGAAAACGCTTACAGTGGAGAAATCGGGATGAAGCTTGATGGATAGAATAAGCATATGTCGTAGATACGTGATTGCCGTAACCGTACTGGATTCGCTCTCTTTGGGGGAGTTGGGGGGAGGGGCTCAGTGCTTTGGCGAGTTTGGTGCTTCTGGACGCGCTAAGACGATGAAAATTGGCACGCGTGTCAGGGAGCTGCGCAAATTGACTTGATAAAGTCGTTTTCCCAGATTAGACCATCTGGGGGGCTAAAGGGAGAGGAAAAATTAGAAAAAAATGAGGTATTTATAACTTACGAGTGGGTGATCGGATCTTAATGAATTTTGATATTTAGAAGGACATCGTGACTCAGAGCTCTTATTTTAAATCCCGACCGGCATTAAGCCTCTGATTTTCCTTTTAAATCAATCTATTGGTTCTTAGAATTTTGTTAGAGCTCATACCATATGAGCTGTTGGCTCTTCTTGCCTCGTCACAATTGCCATATAAGCTCTTAGCTCTTGTGAGTACTTGCTTTTTTTGCCTTAAGATACTCGTTGTGTTTGTCTTTAGTTACGTAACAATTGAGCTAACACATCAAGCTCTGCCGTCCGTTGGCGAGAATTGACTTTGTTTTTAAACTATGTGTATGAATAGATATTTTTTATACATTTGCCATATTTTTAGTAAGTGTTTGAACAAATAAACGACCCTAATGTATGGATTATTGGTGTCTGATAATTCACTATAATTCGTAACTCACACCTCCTTTTTATTTGTCATTAAAAAAAAAAAAAAAAAAAAAAAAAAAAAAAAAAAAAAAATCACATCGATTCCCAAAGTCTATAACATAATAACTTCAAACTAGACACACATGCAGGGTTTGTGGGCTTCGGGCCAAAGCCATGACCGATTAATGTCAAGATCTTAATGATTTGTCTTGCAACGTTGGTACTTGTCAATTATATCGACCACACTCAAGAAGTTTGATCTGAGTAAAACCAGTTTTTCCGTCTGCATTCGGGGACTATTAGTTAGTTTCAGTGAGATAAACTACTATACAGGCATATTTTAATTAAATATTTAATATGTAGAGTTGGTTAGGTTAGGTATTTAATATAATGCCTTCTGGGCGGTCTGCTTTCCGTAATTCTTTATCGTAAGTTTCCATAATTTTGTTACTAAAGTATTACATTTTCGGTAGATTTTGATACATTTCACTATGATTAACCCAACTTCACTTCTTGAGCGTGATCGATATAATTAACAAGTAGTAGGCTATAACGATTTCTATTTTTCTTATTATTACTACGTTTTCCAGATGTATGATTGTGTCTCCCACTCTAAAGTTACTTCTTATGTACATTCTTATCTACAATTCTTATGTGCTTCCATTATTCAATCTTTTAATTTTTTTTTGCCCTTTGTGCATTTTGATTTGAACAGCCGATATATTCCTTGACACATTTCACCGATCAAGATTTATTTAGACCAGATCAGTTTTAGGTTAGTATTTTAGGACGAAAGCAATTTCTAATTTGGCTCACTCAACTTGTCGTCCGACAGTGCAACCCTCCCCACGGGATTACAATTTTTGCAAATGTAGATCAGGTCATCTTTAAAATGTGAAAGCCCCAAACCTCCTATTTAATGAACACCCAGCACATCATTCATTATTATTATAAATCATAATTATACCATTAATTACTAATTAGTTTATTAGCTTTCTTATGACTTACTTAGTTTAAAGGAAAACCCCTAAAAATGGCAGGGTAGCAAGAAAGCATCGGCCGAGAGGAGAGGGACAGCAATGCATGAAAAATTAGATAAAGAAGTACTTTTTGACTATAGGTTTGATAGAATAAGGCCTTTTACGTAGCAAATAATCAATGCCATCGATTCACGGGCTTTGAGGGGAAAGTATATTTTGTTATTAATAAAGTGCCCGAAAAGGGCATTTACCAATGAAAACGCCCCGAAAAAGGCACCTTTCAGAGTCTAGGGGAACAAAAAAATCACAAGTTACGTACATATCCCCCCCATTCAACACCAGTACAGTAACTCGTAAAAAAAAAAAAATCTTGCGACTCGACAACTTTTCGTTCTTTTTAATGGCTTAAAGTTTCACGCAGAATAACCAATATGAGGGAGTTTAAAATTTTGTTCATTTTGCTGGATCCAATTTTCATAGGGGAGGATAAAAGAACCATTCCGGCTTTAAAAAAGTGGGGTTTGTGATTTCTCTTTCTGGTATGCACTTAAGAAATATTACGATCGGCTTCCAAAAATGGGTCGGGGGCGCAAACTAATCAAATTAAAGAACAGTTTTTATCAAGGCAGTACAGAAAGGTAATTAATCCATGCTTTGTTGATTTTCAAGCAAATGTTGTGCTAAATGACTAAATGGAGGCCTCAACAATGAGACCTCAGACCCCCCCCCCTGAAATCCTAATAAAATTTTTTTTTATTTCGGGTCAAATATGAAATAAAATGCCTTTTTGTTTATTTCTGGTTCATGCCTTTCCAGTGCACATAATCAGTTGGACAACTAGTCAGTATGCGGTCAATTAGGTGGGAGGGGGAAGAGCCCTCTCCATATTGAAACCTTGAAACCAGTGGTCTAGATCCCACAAAAGATTAAATGCCAAATAAATCATGAACTGCTACTTAAAAGTTATTAATTGTAATATAATATAGTCTAATGCTTCACTGAAATAATTAAGTAATAAGACAAGATCCCGGAGTTCCCTCATCCAGGGGGGTGAATTGAAAAGTTCACCTCCCTGGAAACTTCCCTCTCCATGGAAAATTTTCCCCGCGCAAAATCCTCCCAGCAGAAAATTCGTCCTCCCAATCCGAAAAATGCATGCATACTTCCCAATAACAAATTAAACAATGGGTAGATTTTATAACTTAAAAACCTTCCCCAGGTGCTGTAGGGGTCATTTTATCTCTATAGACATAGTTATTGCGCCTTTCGACTGTGCTGAAGAAACAAGTTATTTCAATATTTTGATCGTACGATTTTGGTAAAAAAGTGGCGTGGGAAGAGGTCAAGTTGCCCTCCAATTTTTTTGATCAAACAGTTCGTGGTAACGAACTGTAGTAAGGAGCGACCCGGCTCAATAGTAATCAAAACTCTAAAAAAATGAATTTTGATATCAATAGCTACATCAAAAGAATCGCATTTTAATGCTGATTTTAAATATATAAGTTTCATCAAGTTTAGTCTTACCCATCAAAAGTTACGAGCCTGAGAAAATTTGCCTTATTTAAGAAAATAGGGAGAAACACCCCCTAAAAGTCGTAGGATCTTAACGAAAATGACACCATCAGATTCAGCGTATCAGAGAACCCTACTATAGAAGTTTCAAGCTTCTATCTACAAAAATGTGGAATTTTGTATTTTTTGCCAGAAGACAAATCACGGGTGCGTGTTTATTTGTTTGTTTTTTTTTTGTTTTTTTTTTCTTTTCCCCAGGGGTCATCGTATGGATCAAGTGGTCCTAGAATGTCGCAAGAGCATTTTTTTCCCAAAGTCAACGGATCAAAATTTTGAGATAGCCATTTTGTTCAGCATAGTCGAAAACCATAACAACTATGTCTTTGGGGATGACTTACTCCCCCACAATCCCTGGGGGAGGGGCTGCAAGTTACAAACTTTGACCAGTGTTTACATATAGTAATGGTTATTGGGAAGTTTACAGACGTTTTCAGGGGGATTTTATTTTGTTTGGGGGTGGGGATGAGAAGAGGGGGCTATGTTGGAGGATCTTTCCTTGGAGGAATCTGTCATGGGGGAAGAAGAATTCAATGAAAAGGGCGCAGGGTTCTCTAGCATCAAACAGTTCGTGGTAACGAACTGTAGTAAGGAGCGATCCGGCTCAATAGTAACCAAAACTCTAAAAAAATTAATTTTTATATTAATAGCTACATCAAAAGAATCGCATTTTAATGCTGATTTTAAATATATAAGTTTCATCAAGTTTAGTCTTACCCATCAAAAGTTACGAGCCTGGGAAAATTTGCCTTATTTAGGAAAATAGGGGGAAACACCCCCTAAAAGTCGTAGGATCTTAACGAAAATGACACCATCAGATTCAGCGTATCAGAGAACCCTACTTTAGAAGTTTCAAGCTCCTATCTACAAAAATGTGGAATTTTGCATTTTTTGCCAGAAGACAAATCACGGGTGCGTGTTTATTTGTTTGTTTGTTTTTTGTTTTTTTTTCCAGGGGTCATCGTATCGACCAAGTGGTCCTAGAATGTCGCAAGAGGGCTCATTCTAACGGAAATGAAAAGTTCTAGTGCCCTTTTTAAGTGACCAAAAAAATTGGAGGGGATCTAGGCCCCCTCCCACGCTCATTTTTTCCCAAAGTCAACGGATCAAAATTTTGAGATAGCCATTTTGTTCAGCATAGTCGAAAATCATAATAACTATGTATTTGGGGGTGACTTACTCCCCCACAGTTCCTGGGGGAGGGGCTGCAAGTTACAAACTTCAACCAGTTTTTACATATAATAATGGTTATTGGGAAGTGTACAGACGTTTTCAGGGGGATTTTTTTGGTTTTGGGGGTAGGGTTGAGGGAGGGGGCTATGTGGGAGGATCTTTCCTTGGAGAAATATGCCATGGGGGAAAAAATTCAATGAAAAGGGCGCAGGACGAATCTGGTCACGTTAGAAAAAAACGTCAAATTCAGAGCTTAATATACAATGCTGGGTGTTCGGAGCCTCTCTATTATGGAGTATAATTTGAAAATAACACAACTATACGAGCGATAAAACATATATACCACAACCATAACTCAACTAACGAAAGAACTGCTAAGAGATAACACAACTATAAAGCGAAAACAGGTGAAAACTAACGGGAAAATAAACGAACTAAGAGGTGGAAGGGGCCCAGAGAAAAAATATAATCATTTTTCAATTTTGAGCCTAACTTCCGCAAAGGAGTAATAATGTGAGAAGCCCCGAAATACCGAATTATTTTCTTTTCAAACAGTTCGTGGTAAAGAACTGTAGTAAGGGGCGACCCGGCTCAATAGTAAACGGAACTCTAAAAAACGGAATTTTGATGCTAAAAGATACATCAAAAGAATCTGATTTTTATGCTGATTCTAAATATATAAGTTCCAATTAATTTAGTCTTTGTCATCAAAAGTTGCGAGCCTGAGAAAATTTGCCCTATTTTGGAAAAAAGGGGGAAACATCCCCTAAAAGTCATAGAATCTTAACGAAAATCACACTATCGCATTCGGTATATCAGAGAACTCTATAGCAAAAATTTCAAGCTCCTATCTAAAAAAATGTGGAATTTCATATTTTTTGCCAGAAGACAAATCACGGGTGCGTGTTTATTTGTTTGTTTGTTGTTGTTTTTTTCTTTTCCCCAGGGGTCATCGTATCGACCAGGTGGTCTTAGAGTGTCGCAAGAGGGCTCATTCTTACGGAAATGAAAAGTTCTAGTGCCCTTTTTAAGTGATAAAAAAATTGGAGGGCAAATAGGCCCCCTCCCACGCTATTTTTTTTCCAAAAGTCAACAGATTAAAATTTTAAGATAGCCATTTTGTTCCGCATAGTCGAAAACCATAATAACTATGTCTTTGGGAATGACTTACTCCCCCACAATTCCTGGGGGAGGGGCTGCAAGTTACAAACTTTGACCAGTGTTTACATATAGTAATGGTTATTGGGAAGTGTACAGACGTTTTAGCCAAAAAAAAATTAATATACTAATTTCATTTCAATAATTTATGTGCGGAGAGCCAAAATCAAACATGCATTAATTCAAAAACGTTCAGAAATTAAATAAAAAAAACTAGTTTTTTTAACTGAAAGTAAGGAGCGACATTAAAACTTAAAACGAACAGAAATTACTCCGTATATGAAATGGGTTGTCCCCTCCGCAGTCCCTCGCTCTTTACGCTAAAGTTTGACTCTTTGCCACAATTCTACTTTTTAAAACAATTAAAAACTTTAGCGTAAAGAGCGAGGGACTGCGGAGGGGACAACCCATTTCATATACGGAGTAATTTCTGTTCGTTTTAAGTTTTAATGTCGCTCCTTACTTTCAGTTAAAAAAACTAGTTTTTTTTATTTAATACTATAAGAAAACAATGAAAAATAAACATGAAAACGTTTTTTCAAATGAAAGGAAGAAGTAGCATTGAAAATTAAAACGAACAGAGATAATTACGCATATGAGGGGTTCTAAAAATACTTTAGCATAAAGAGCGAGGTATTTAGGAGGAGATAAATACCTTGCTCTTTATGCTAAAGTATTTTTAATAATTTCAACTATTTATTCTACGGCCTTTCTGATTCAGGGGTCATTCTTAAAGAATTGGGACAAAACTTACGATTTAGTGTAAAGAGCGAGGTATTAACGAGGGTACAAACCCCCTCGTATACATAATAAAAATATAAGGTATGAAAGTTTGTTACGTAAGTTAATTCTTAAGTTACGTGTATTTTTTACTAATAAAAACGTTCATTAAAAATTAAAAGTTCTAGTTGCCTTTTTAAGTAACCGAAAAATTGGAGGGCAACTAGGCCTCCTTCTCCACCCCTTATTTCTCAAAATCGTCTGATCAAAACTAAGAGAAAGCCATTTAGCCAAAAAAAGAATTAATATACAAGTTTCATTTTAATAATTTATGTGCGGAGAGCCAAAACCAAACATGCATTAATTCAAAAACGTTCAGAAATTAAATAAAAAAAAAAAAAATTTTTTAGCTGAAAGTAAGGAGCGACATTAAAACTTAAAACGAACAGAAATTACTCCGTATATGAAATGGGTTGTCCCCTCCGCAATCCCTCGCTCTTTACGCTGAAGTTTGACTCTTTGCCACAATTCTACTTTTTCAAACAATTAAAAGCTTTAGCGTAAAGAGCGATGGATTGCGGAGGGGACAGCCCATTTCATATACGGAGTAATTTCTGTTCGTTTTAAGTTTTAATGTCGCTCCTTACTTTCAGCTAAAAAAATTATTTTTTTTTTATTTAATCCCTTAAAAAGGGCAATAGTACTTTTCGTTTCCGATAGAATGAGCCCTCTCTCGATGCTTTAGGCCCACTGGGTCGATACGATCACACCTGGAAAAAACATCAACAAAAAAAAAACATAACACGCGTCCGTGATCTTCCGTCTGGCAAAGAAAAAATTAAGTAATTCCACATTTATAATAGAACTTATATATTTTATCTCCGAAGACATAGTTATTGGACCTTTCAACTATGCTGAAGAAAATAGCTATCCTAAAATTTTAATAGGACAATTCTGGGAAAGTGACGTGGGAGGGGGTCTAGTTGCCCTCCCATTTTTCGGTCACTTAAAAAGGGCACTAGAACTTTTCATTTCATTGGAACGAGCCTTCTCCCTGCATTCTAGACCAACTGGGTCAATACGATCACTCCGGGGGAAAAGAAAAAAAAAACACAACAAATACACACTCATTCGTGATCTTTCTTCTGGCAAAATATCAAAATTCCACATTTTTGCAGATATGAGCTTGAAACCTCTGCAGTAGGGTTCTTTGATATCCTGAATCTGATGGTGTGATTTTCAATAAGATTCTACGACTTTTAGGGGATGTTCCCCCTTTTTTCGAAAATAAGGCAAACTTTCTCAGGATCGTAAATTTTGATGGGTAAGACTAATCTTGATTAAACTTACATATTTAAAAACAGCATAAGAATCCAATTCTTTTGATGGATATATTGGTATCAAAATTCAGTTTTTTAGAGTTTCGATTACTATTACTATTACTATTTAGAGTTTCGGGTCGCTCCTTACTACAGTTCATTGCCACGAACTGTTTGATTTTCTTATAGCAAACTATTTGATTAGATTCTCTTGTGAATTTTTTTTTTTTAACCTGTTCATTTCATTTTGTTGAATAGGATAATAAAAAGAAAGATGGTTAATTTGACAGCTGGATAGTAAGTTTTTTCTTTCGTTATTCTATTTTTTTTTTAATGTCTGAGTATGTAAGAGATTTAAGTCCGAGGGGGAGAATTGTTAAGTTTTGAAAGAGGCACATTTTACATGTCCATTATAAAAACAAAACGTGGTATATATGCAGGCAGGATGACTTTGAGCATCTCTGCTCCTTCTACAAACTATTCTAAGGCATAGGAAATTGCATAAAGACAACTCTACATCTGTTATAATGTATGAAAGCAATAAATCTCTGTAATTTTGGTTCGAATTTGATTTTCATTTAAGATTAAATGCATAATAATTAAATATATTATTGATTAAATAAATTGATCCCTTTGCCAGGAATCTTCTCCGATTAAAATTTACTGTTTTTTTTTTTTTTGCATGATGTTTAACTGGTCTTTTCATTTGAGAGTTTTTTCCTAAACATATTTAAAAATAAACTGATTCCTACGAAAACAATTTCCTGAAATATATTCTCTATCACTCAACCATCACTGATATTGCGTTTGCTCCCTCCAGGGATTTTTTGCTGGAGCCCTTGTATAGGACTAGTCTTGAGATTGCTTACACTGCAAAAACTCAAAAAATATAAGAGCTGATACAATTACAGGTGAATTTTTGAGACTCCAGCTTAGGTGAAAATTCTCAATTCCAGCCACTCCAGTGCGAGAACTCATGCTTCCATTAATAAACAATTACGAGTGGTCGTTGATCTTAAGTAGCTTTCACTTTTTTTCGAGCTTATAGCGGAAGTAATTGGTTTTTTATTACAAAGAAAAGACAAAACAAAACTTGTCAGTGATACTAGATACAAGTACTTCATACTATTAAAAAAAAACTTTGACATGAAGGTGAAAAGCTGCGTTAAAACTAAAAACACCAGCTTAGTCTGGAAAAGTACAAAATTTCTGTCCTACTCTTAAAGAGTAACATAAGTGTATGTAAAAACATTTATGGTGAAAAATGCTTGGTACCCCGTCCCCCTCAAAGATACCCTCATCAAAAATTCTGGACACGCATTTGAGCTTGGGGAAATCTTTCCTTTCAAAGAGTCAACGTTTAAATTTCCAATATTGTACATAAAAGAATGAACCAAGTCATTCCGACGAAACTTCCAAATTATGGGATTTCCCATATATATATATATATATATATATATATATATATATATATATATATATATATATATATATATATATATATATATCATGAAAAGAGAAACCACCAATGCAACAGCACAAACACAAAAAAAAAAAAAAAAAAAAAAAAAAAAAAAAAAAAAACAAAGGAAGACTGTTTTCCTAAATTAGTGATTAATATAGACCAGCACTTGAATGAGGGCCTTAACCCAACTCATCCATACAATCACATAGGTCAAACAGCATAGCCACACACAATCAACCATAAAGAATATCATGTCGTCAATATCATGTCAATTGACGAATATCACGTCAATTATCATGGACAGGCAGTCATGTCGTCAATAAGTATAAGTCGTCATTTACCAAACAATAGAAAAAATAATATAGACAAATAATTCAGAGGCAACACCCAACATAAGGGCTCATCAGGAGAATACACTGGCCTATATAGGGCTTCGCCACTCTAAATTCTCTACCCAGCACAGTGTTGTGGCTACCACAGAATATCCATGGCATCCCCGCGTCAGGTATCACCCCCAAAATATATGCCTATGAAAGAAAAAAAACAGTAAATGTAAAACAACCAAGTAAAACCAAAACAACCTTATCCTGTTAATATATCCCTCCCTTTAGCAACAATAGGTAAACTAAATATTATAAATTTTACCAAATCACAAATATTAACACATTGCAAAAAAACCTGAATGAACTAATCAATTATAGAATTCATATTTACCATGTGGCTAATTTTTAAGCAAATCCGCTCAATTAGAAACACAATTCAAAATAAATGGCGCTGCGACAACATTTCTATATATATATATATATATATATATATATATATATATATATATATATATATATATATATATATATATATATATATTCCAAAATTTCCTCCGATCCTATAATGAGTGATACTTTGAGCTTTGAATATCTTTTATCTCACTTGTGAATATCGACTTATGAGTATGTGAAGTACTTCGTTGGCAAAACCATCTGAAATATATCGCGGGATCTTTAACGTCTTTAGCTAAATTATAAGTAATGTCCTTTTTTCTTGGTTTCCTATAAAGCATAGGACTCTTTGGGCTTCTCCCCCCTTGGTTACCAAATAACACCATAAACGTTACTACGTAAGTGTGTATCCTCTAACAAATATTTCAGTAATTTAATCAATCCTGACCGAGAGACCACTAATATATAGCAGACGAAAAAAGTCCAAGTTTGAAAGAGGGAAAGGAACTAATAGGTTATTGCTAGAGACTAAGCGTCAATATAGGATTTTGAGTTCGAGTTGCCAGCATTGCTGGTTTCATTCTGGAATCCGGGCCATGATTCTCCCAGAGTTTACATGAATTCAGTTTACTTTTAAGTTGTTTACTTGGCTGTTACTTTCACGAGAAGCGCCCCTTCTTAAAATCACATACAACGCTGCTTGTTGTCAGGGTTATGATTAAGCGAACTCATGAAAGGTCTAACCCGAGACCACTATGAGAAAGTGCATGTAAGGTCTCCCTTCTTGGGATAGGGAGGCAGAAAAAGGATTTTATTACAGACCTGGTTTGGAAGATGTTTAGGTAAAATTTGCGGACAAAAACTGATAGCTTCCCAAAAATAGTGCTTTTTGCAGTCCAGTTGTGGCGAAAGGAAAAGCAGTTCGTCCTCGAATAAGGTGGAAAAGGCCATGAAAAAATACCTTAAATAAGTATTAAGTACATGGGAGGGAGCAATGAGTGGAGCTATGTCAGCCTCAGGTCGCTTAGTAAGATAGTTAGTTATATGTATATATATATATATATATATATATATATATATATATATATATATATATATATATATATATATATATATATATATATGAAAGGAATGCACCATCCCGCGGAAACATGATTTTGGGTCTTTAGGAGGTGTTCAATAGTTTTAAACGAATTGGCTATTTCAAAATTCCTGGTTGATAGTAGCCTATTATGGCCTTGTTTAACCCAAAGTTACTAATTTGGCAACAATGGCCGACAACACTACCTTCATATTCCTCATATTTTACTCAAAACCATCAAAAGGTCCAAAAAAGTGCCTCCAGTGGGGACATGATCCACGCAGCCCCAGCGAGAAGGACCACGAATTACGCATCTGACCAATTCTTTACATACGCGTTTAGTACAGAAGGTACTAAACTAACAGTATATTACTTAACAAGTATATTATAACTTGTTAAAATCAGAACTTTGCCAAGAATTTAAGTATGCATGATTGGAGGTACAAACTAAGTCCAAGCTTCCTTGGATCGAGCCTCCTTGTCTACGTAGCCAATGAAGAAAAATGACTGGAAAAAACGGTATCAACAGTATCAGTATCAACTTTAAGGGTGAAGAACTTCATATTCCTCAAGAGTATACAGGTATCGACACTTTTCAGAAGTATTATATTGGGTACCTAAGACTTCTAGAAATAAATATCGATACCTAAAACTTCTCAAACATCGCTCCACACAGCGATGTGTGCGCTGTGTGGTGAAACTTCACCACATTTTTTTTTTTTTTTCAATTTGAACAAACACGCTGACAGTATTCTGGGACCACAAGTTTGATACTATCATCTCTGGAAAAATGAATAAACATCCATAGAAGTGTTTTTCAATAAAATCAAATGAATAATAACACATTGAAGGCTTATGACTCTTAACTATAGGTAACGCCATATTATTGCCTCTAATAAACATAATTCCCTAATTTTCTATGGCTCCTAGCTCTTGGTGACTAACATTAAACTTAACAAACTTTACATATCTGGGATCTAAATAAAAAACCAATTCTTTTGATGTATCTTTTGTTATCAAAATTCCGTTTTTTAGAGATTTTGTTACTATTGGGCCGAGTTTCCCCTTATTAATGGTTTGTGGTAATGAACTGTGATCAAGCAGCAAAAGTTTAATTCGTGGTTTGTCAATGCCACGCGTAAAGGTCATATCATATGTGACATTTTCATACTCGTTAATTGTCAACACCGATAGGTAACCTGTTCTCAAAAGAAGATCAACAGAACAATGTAGATGAGGAAGATCAATGTGTGAGTAGTATAGCATCAACAGAGGCGCATGGAGCAAAATTTGCATATACCCTAAACCTCATTTGCATACACCCTAAACCTCATTTGCATATTCATTACAGGACATAATTTATATTTTAACATCAGAACCTCATTGACATATTCCTATTACGGTCTAGCAACCATATCCACCTGCGCCTGATTTGCATAACCGGTTAACTCAGTCATAAATAAAAACTTAATGTGTCAGTTTTATATAGTAATATATGTACTTAATATTCTGTAATTCCAAAACAATTCTATGAATAAATTTTAGGTTCACTTAGCGTGGCCCGCCACGCTAAGTGAACATGAACCTTAGCGATTATAAGCGAAATTTTTTTCGACGAACTTACTTTTTATATTGAAAAATTTTAATTGTGCACCACTAGATCATTATTATCTTCAAAGGGAAAAGAAGAAGTGTATACTCCTTGGAAATAGCAATGAACCATCAAATTTTTCCTTGTTACGTCACTGTCCCACAATAGTCATACCCCTAACCAATAAGAGCTAACAGCTCGCATGGCACTTGTGGTGAGGTCGGAAGAGATAAGAGCTCAATGGTATGAGCTCTAGCAAAACTCGAAGAATCAATAGACTGATTTAAAAGCAAAATCAGAAGCTTAATGCCGGTTGGGATTTCAAATAAGTCACATTCTGTGAAATAAGAGTTCTGAGACACGAGGTCCTTCTAAATATCGAAATTCATTAAAGTCCGATCACCCACTCGTAATTTAAAAATACCTCATTTTTTCTAATTTTTCCTCTGCCCCCCAGATGGTCAAATCGAGGAAAAAAAAAATCGAAGAATTGCGCAGTTCCCTGACTAGCATGTCCAGAAGCACAGAGCTCGCCAAAGCACTGGACCCCCCTAACTCCCCCAAAGAGAACAGATCCAGTCCGGTTACGTCAGTCTTACTAGTTACTTGTCAGTATTACTTGTGCTTATTCTTCCCATCAAGCTTCGTCCCGATCTATCCACTCTAGGCGTTTTTCAAGATTTCCAGTTTCCAAAATTTCTGCTTCCCCCATCCAACCCTCCGTGTTCTCGGATCCCATTTGGATGGAAAACGGAGCATCTGAGACATAAGATATTTCCATATATCAAGTTTCATTAAGATCTGACCACCCACTCGTAAGTTAAAGATACTTCAATATTCACGTTTTCCAAGATTTCCGGTTTCCCTCTCCAACTCCCCCCACTGTCACCGGATCTGGTTGGGATTTAAAATAATAGCGCTGAAGCACAAGGTACTTCTAAATACCAAATTTCATTAAGATCTGATCACCCGTTCGTAAGTTACAAATACCTAATTTTTCTAATTCTTCCGAATTACCCCCACCCAACTCCCCTAAAGAGCGTGGATCCGGTCCGGTTATGTAAGTCACATATATTGGACTTGTGCTTATTCTTCCCACCAAGTTTCGTCCAGATCTTTCAACTCTAAGCGTTTTCCAAGATTTTCGGTTCCCCCAAACTCCCCCCATGGCACTAGATCCAGTCGGGATTTAAAATAAGATATCTGAGTTACGGGGTCCTTCTGAATATGGAATTTCATTAAGATCCAATCATTCCTTCGTAAGTTAAAAATACCTTATTTTTCTAATTTTCAGAATTAACCCTCCCCCCAGCTCCCCCAAAGAGAGCGGATATGTTCAGTTACGTCAATCACTCATCTCAGATTTGTGCTTATTTTTCCTACCAGGTTTCATCCCGATCCCTCCACTCTAAGCGTTTTCCAAGACTCTGGGTTTCCACCTTCAACTCCCCCCCCCCCCCCCGCAATCTCACTGGATCCGGTCGGGATTTAAAATAAGAGCTCAGAGACACAATATTCCTCTAAATGTCAAATTCCATTATGATACGATCACCCGTACGTAAGTTGAAAATAACTCATTTGTTCTAATTTTTCCCAATTAACCCCCCCCCCCAGATGGTCAAATTGGGGAAAAGATTATTTTTAATTTAATGTGGTCTGGTTCCTGATACGCCTGCCAAATTTCATAGTCTTGGCTTATCTAGGAGTGCCTAAACTAGCAAAACCGGGACCGACAGACAGACCGCCAGAAAGACCAACAGACTGACAGAATTTGCGGTCAATATATGTCACTTGGTAAATACCAAGTGCCATAAAAAATCCAAGATACTTGAATAGTATTAAATAATATTATGCAATATGTCTTTATGAAATGTAGACAGTGATTGATGAAAACCAAAAGGAAGTGAAGAAAATCAGTTTTTTCTTCCTTGAAAAACGTCTTAGACTTGAAGAAGTGCATTACGAACCTCAAGGTTTTGTTTTCTCCCGCTTGTGCTTGACCAGCTCTGACTCGTCAACCACAATGTGACCAGTCAATGTTTTTTATCTAGTTAAGATAAAAAAAAAGCTTCAATCAGCGATTCACCTTTCATTTCTTAACAAAGTTGGTCGTGTCACACCAAAACAATTAAGAGTAGCATTACCCCCCCCCCCAAAAAAAAGTACAAGATTTTTACACTTTCCTTGTAATTTCTGAACACTTCTTCTACTTTTGGTAATTTTCCGAGGTCACAATTTGCCCCTCCCCTCCTCTAAAAAAATAACGCACATTCTCGGGCTTGGTAGAAGCGAAATAAAAAGGAAAACGCAAAAGCAATGCCAAGATTCAGAAAATTTAAGAATTATCAACACATAGCTTAGTCCATAACAAATGGAAAATTTTTTACAAAAAATATAAATGTTTTAAATGTTTTACAATGTTTTTTACATGGCTAAGAGTTAAAACATCACAATTTCGCGTACCTCTTCAAAGATTTGTTTCAACACTTTTCATTATCCAGTTTACGAGAGATAAAGGTTAGAATAAGAGAGGCGAAGAAAGAATGGGAGAGGGAAGAAAAAATTGCCTGAACTTAAAATTGATACCTGTCTTCGGTTGCCTAATGACGGATTATGAAGCTCATCTAAAGTCGGCCTCTGTCCGACTCTAAGAGAAAAAAGGTTGCGATAGTTATCGATATTTGGCAGTGCTTCTCTGGTGAAATGTCTCCAAGATTTCTGGTGCATGGTGCCAACTCCTTGGACGGTGTTAGTGTAAGGATTATGATGTGTCAACAGGGCCGCAGGGGATCCAGCTCGTTCCGAGTCATTTGGCAATGCATCATTAACTCGGATCTTACCCAGCTCGACATCATGGTCATGTTTGCCACCCTGAAATTTCCATAGAAGTATTTATATATTTAAGGCAACTGTTTTACACACAGGGGGATCAAAAGTGAGAGGATTTAAACAAAAATGGAAGATACAGATCCACAGAATCAAAACCTTTGGAGCAAACCAGGGTATTCGTTTCAGTTGAAGGAGAAGTTGAGGTGTTAGACTTGATATAAAAATGGTTTTAATTTTGCTCAGGGAGGGTAGCCTGATGGCTTTTTTAGGTGGCTATTCAACACCAGTTCTCTCAGCTTCGGCGTACATATGGTCTTAGTCATAGTTGTATAAGATCGCAGTCTTTGAAGGTGGAGGGGAAGCACAGACAATATTTCCAGGGATTGGTAACAAAAAATATGTTTAGGCTCTAACTTTTCAATATTTTTAGATTGGGATTGCATCTGACCAATCAAACGGCAATACGCCTTTCACCCATGTGAATGCATGGTGTTTCCTAAGGAAGTTCTAAAACAATTTTGAAGCCGCTTCTTCCGACTGGTTACAAACAGAATAGGCACTTAGGTTGATAAGAAATTAGACACACACTCGAGACAAACCTATGAAAGAAAGAAATCATTCCAATAAAAAGTAACATCATGGGAAGTCATGATATAGACAATGGGATTGAACCTAGTCTGTGTATTAGCCAATGGTTAAAAGGCAAAAACATGTCTAACCAGGATTTCTTTCAGGGGGGAGGATAACAAAAACTTTGAAAATGAATCGAAATTAGTTTTTAATTTTTTTTTTACTTTTTTGCGAGTAGAGAACACATAACTAATGCATAATACAAAATACTTGCTACAAAACACAAAGATTCTAACGACATCAATATACTTCTTATAGAAGACGAAAAGCTCAAAAGCTCATACATAATCCAAAATAATTCCTCCAAACAGAAATAATTCTTACAGAATATACAAGTATTTTTCAAAATTTTTTAATAATTCTAATAGAATGTAAAATAGCTAGTGCAGAACACAAAATAAATGCTACAAAAAAATTCTAACATCCCAAATACTTCATTATAGAATACAAAAAGTTCAAACATATTCCAAAACAATTCCTATCCTAATCCCATCCCAATCTATTCAAAGCCTCCCTCTTCACACCCTCGCATGAAGATCCCATTTCCTATAAATCTTTATTTATGACATCTTCCCACCCCAGACGAGGGCGTACTGATTTCCGTTTAGCTCTAGGCGGTTCGCTGAAAAGGACAAATTTCGGCAATCTGTCATCCTTCATCCGCAGAACGTGGCCTAGCCATCTCAACCTTTCTTTCATTATAGCCCTTGAGAGCAGGATTGAACCATATTTTTCGTACAAACTACAGTTTGAAATAAGGTTATACAGACGGGTACACGGAACAATCCGTAGGCAATTTCTCTAGAAAACATCTAGTAAATCTTCATCCACTTTTCGGAGCGCCCATGCTTCAGAGCCATATTTGACCACTGTTATCATTATACCTTCCAATATTCTAATCTTGGTTGGCAGACTTATTTTCTTGTTCTTCCAAACTTGTTTTAACTGTGAAATCACACCCTGAGCCTTGGCTATTCTACTTTAACATCTTCACTGATCATACTGTCTTTATTAATAACTAGCTGTTGGGGTGGCGCTTCGCGCCACCCCAACACCTAGTTGGTGGGGGCGCTTGGCGCCCCCCCCAAGCCCCCCCGCGCGCGTAAGTCGTTACGCACCATATTAGTTACGCGCCATTGTAGTTGTGTCCCTATGTCCCACCTGTGAATATATATATATATATATATATATATATATATATATATATATATATATATATATATATATATATGTTTTTAACTACGTAAAACTTGCGAATATACAACATTCTTTGCTGTCCCATTGTCTGTGCATATAAATAGATTGTCAGGTTTACCAACTCTTGGAACATGCAACATATAATGGTCCATGGGAAAACAATCCGTATTAAGATCTATACCTCATGATTCTAATGATTGCCCTTGAGCTTTGTTGATGGTGATTGCTAATCGACCATTCCCTGTGTCTCCATCGTCATTTATATATCCCCCTGTGCCCCCCGGCGTCTCCTTTGTAGTTTTGTCCCTGTGTCCCGGTCGTCATTTATATTCCCTGTGTCACGGTCGTCATTTGTGTCCCGGTGTCCCAGTCTGTGATTTCTCTTTGAGTGTCCCGGGAGTCATTTATATTCCTTGTGTCCCGGTGTCCCGGCCGTCATTTATATCCCCCTGTGCCCCCCGGCGTCCCCGTTGTAGTTGTGCCCCTGTGTCCTGGTCGTCATTTATATTCCCTGTGTCCCGGTCGTCATTTGTATCCCGGTGTCCCGGTCTGTATATACATTCGTTTTTTAGTTTTGTTTTTCTCCTTTATTTTTCATTTTTTTTCCTTTTTTATTTTTTTCTTTTTTAGTTTTTTCAGTTTTTTAGCTTTTTTAGTTTTTTTATTAGTTTTTAGTTTTTTTTTTTCTTTTTAGTTTTTTTGTAGTTTTTACCTTTTTTTAGTTTTTTTAGTTTTTTTTTACTTATGTCCTGGTCGTCATTTATACTCCCTGTGTCCCGGCCGTCATTTGTGTCCCGGTGCTTTGTTGATGGTGATTGCTAATCGAACATTCCTTTTGTCCCGGTCGCTTTCTCTTTGAGTGTCGTCATTTATATTCCCTATGTGCCGGTGTCCCGGTCGTCATTTGTGTCCCGATGTCCCGGTCTGTGATTTTGAAAACATGACGTCAGCCGACACAGAAACATGACGTCACCTGATCCACAGACAGACAGACAACTTATTTTTATATATATAGATAGATAGATAGTGCAAAGGTACGTGATGCTGCCCACCTGATCAATCTTTTCGTTACCCAACGTTACCTTTTCGTCTTCACTTTCCCTTAGCCTTAGTGACTTAGTCTTCTTAACATTAATTCTCAAACCTATTCTACCAACCTCAACTCACAAAACCTCTAAAAATTCATTCAATTTTGCTCACATTTCATCTAGTATGATTAGCTCATCAGCATAACCTAGGTCAAGGAGAGTTTTTCCTCCCCATTTGATTCTGTGGTCTCCCATTGCCTTTCCTGTGCCCTTTAAGACCAAGTTCATCAAAATGATCCATATAAAAGGGTATAAAACAACACTGCTTAACTCCTGATTTAATACCAAACCAGCTGCTAACCTCATTTCCTGCCTAAACCGCAGCAGTATTATTCTCGTACATAGCACTACTCTCTTTAATGCATTTGTCTGGTATACCATATAAGGATAAGACTTTGTAAAAGCACTCCTATCAACAGAATCGAACGCTTGCTCATAATATATAAAACTGAGGACCAAGGTGTTTGACAACTAAGGCAGTTTTCAATTATTAACCTAAGAGTGAAAATTTGGTCGACACATCCTCCAAGTTTTCTAAAACCGCACTGTTCTTCTTTTAAAACTTTGTCTGTGGCATCTCTCCCAAATGAAAAATAGTCGGTGCAACACACAAATTCTAACAACACCCCAAATACTTCTTACAGAATAAAAAAATTCAAACATATTCTCAATAATTCCTATAAAACAAAAAATCATTCTGACGAAATAAAAAAAAAATCTTGCACAATTCTAAAAACTTCTAACATAATGAAAATAGTTGGTGCAGAACACAAAATACTTGCTAGAAAGCACAAAAATTCTAATAACATCCCAAATACTTTTTATGTAATACAAAAAAGTTCAAATACAATCCAAATAATTCCTACAAAACAAAACATTATTCTTACAAGATACAAAATACTTTACGCAATCCTAAAAAAGTTCTAACGGAATAAAAAAAATAGTTGATATAGCACATTATACCTGCTATAAAACACAAAAATTCCAACAGCACCCATAATACTTCTTATAGAACACTAAAGTTCAAACATAACACAAAAAACTGCCCAAAAACAGAAATGTAAAAATACTTTGCACAATTCTAAAATAGTTCTAACAGAATGAAAATGGTCGGTGCAGAACACAAAATGCTTGCTACAAACACAAAAATTCTAAAAGCATCCCAAATACTTCTAATAGAACATTTGTACTGTTCAAAGATAATCAAGAATAATTCTAACAAAACAGAAATAATTCTTACAAAATATAAAGATGCTTTGCACGATTCTAAAATAGTTCTAACCAAATGAAAAAAAAAATTGCGCAAAACAAAAATGCATGCTATAAAACACAAAAATTCTAACAACAAGACAAATACTTCTTATAGAATACAAAAAAGTTGAAACATAATCCAAAGTAGTTCCTACAAAACAGAAATAATTCTTACAAAATACAAAATACTTAGCACAATTTTCAAATAGTTGTAATAGAATCAAATATAATTGGTGCGGAAATAAAAAAACTTGCAACAAAACACAAAAGATTCTAACAACATCCCAAACACTTTTTATAGAATACAAAAAAGTTCAAACGTAGTCCAAAATAATTCCTACAAAACAGAAATAATTTGTAGAAAACAAAATAAGTTCTAAAAAAATCCGAAATAGTTCTTAGAAAACAAAAATTATTCTCACAAAATAAACCAAAAATACTTTGCACAAATCCATATACTTCTAACAGAATAAAACATACTTTCATAATACCAACCCCGGGTACCTCCAGCCAGCCCACTACACGCCGGGTATCTGAAATCAGCTTACAGCTGCCCCCCAAGTACCTGAATCCAACCAAAGGCTCCCCCGGATACCTACAGCCAACCTTCAGCTGCCCCCGGGGACCTACAAAAACCTACCACCATTTTTTTTTACCTATTTTATATTATGCAACTGATTTTAAGCTAGCTCCATTTCTGTTAAGCAAACGTGCGTGCACGCGTGCTGAGCCCAAACGAACTTAGTTTAAAATCAGTTAAAATTTTTCATCAGTTAGAATTATTGTGTTTTGTAGCAAGTATTTTGTGTTCTGCACAATCATTTTTCATTCTGTTAGAACTATTTTAGTATTGTACGAAGTATTTTTGTGTTTTGTAAGAATTATCTCTGTTGTGTAGGAATTATATTTGATTATGTATGAACTTTTTGCCTTCTACAAGAAGTATTTGGGATGTTGTTAGAGTTTTTGTATTTTTTAGCAAGTATTTTGTTTTCTGCATCAGCTATTTTCCATTCTGTTAGAACTATTTTAAAATTGTGCAAAGTATTTTTGCATTTTGTGCGAATAATTTTTTTATTTTGTCAAAATTATATTAGATTAGGTTCAAACTTCTTGTATTCTATAAAAAGTGCTTGGGATGTTGTTAGTATTTTTGTGTTTTATATCAATTTTTTTTTTGTTCTACACCCACAATTTTTCATTCTTCTAGAACTTTTTTAGAATTGTGTAAAGTTTTTATGTATTTTGTAAGAATTATATCTGTTTTGCAGAAACTATTTGGATTATATTTGAACTTTTTGTATTCTATAAATAGTATTTGGGATGTTATTCAAATTTTTGTGTTTCGTAGCCAGTAAAGGGGGGAAAACAAATAAACACGCATCCGTGATCTTTCTTCTGGGAAAAAATACAAAATTTCCCTTTTTTTCTGATAGGAGCTTAAAACCTCTACAACAGGGTTCTCGGATACGCTGAATCTGATGGTGTGACTTTCGTTAAGATCCTATGACTTTTAGGGGGGTTTCCCCCTTTTTTCGAAAATCAGGCAAATTTTTTCATGCTCGTAACTTTTGATGGGTAAAAATTAAACTTAACGAAACTTACATATTTGAACTTAGCATAAAAATTCCATTTTTTTGTATATATCTACTGGTATCAAAACTCCATGTTTTATAATTTCAGCAACTATCGAGCCGGGTCGCTCCTTACTTGCAGTTCGTTACCGCTAACTGTTTGATTACACAGACATCGAACATTCTTGACGACGAATCAGGATCAGGGGATCAGCGTAAAATTCCTATGCATTATCAACATTGTAGATCTACAGGAAAGGAAGGACATTTTCATATCGGACCCTCCCCCACCCTACTAAATGCCCAGATTACCCATACATTTTGCAATTTTTTTACATGGTTGACCTGCTTTTGCTGGTTTCAAAAATCATGCTCCATCACCTTCTCCAAACCTGTTCCTATTTGCCTGTATGGAATTCTCGCACTTCAAAATTATCTGGGCTACATCACCATTGAACTAGTATTACTAATCGAAGTAAGCTTCCTTTGAGAAAAATTCATTTTGTATAATTCCAGAGGAAATTACCTGGGACCCAAGGGGTTCGGCCGAACGAACTTTGGGAAACTACTAATGTGGATCAATTGGTTAATTCTCTCAGGAGATCAATGATATTTTCCACGAGTTGGCAACCTATGATCTGCAGGTTACTGAGCGACGCATTTATTAATTTCAAGAGACCCACTTCAGTTAAAAAATAGTATTATATTTAAAACCACATTATAAAACATAATAATCAGACAAATATTTCGAAAATAAGAAAAATTGAAAGTAGATACTAAGAGCAACATTTTAAGTTTGATGATTAAACTAAAGTAATAATGATTCTCAAAATGTGTTTTACCGCTATTAGGCTATTATTGTTGTTCTTTTGATTAGAGATCATTTTTAGTGGCACAAGGATAGCAACGCAGTTAGTTACCGAGCGAAATAATTGTTACTCAGTTACCCAAATGAAATAATTAATTATTTATAAAATTATACGTTACCACCGACAGTATTATTGTAGTGTATGTATACCACAGACAGCAAAAAGAGGTAATTTCAATAAGTGTGGACAAAAAAAATATGGATATATCCAAGTCCAGCGTTTATCCCCCCCCCCCACGCTAAAATCCACCCCCAGAAAATCCTCCCTCCGAAAATACCTTCCTGGAAAATACCCCTTCCCCGTGACTGGTTGGTCTCCAATCACTTTCGACCTATAAAAAAAGGACTTGAAGTCTCAATTTCTGATCTAACGAGCACCCTCCGAAGTTTCAGCGACTATGAGGTAGAGGTGTGAATAAGAAATGGGCAATCCTCTGAGTTTCTGCGGTGGGGCTGAATCATCCGAGGGAATTTTCAGTGGGGAGGAAATTTTTTTAATAACTTCCTGGGTATATCCCACGAGGGGGTAATTTCCACGGTGCAGGCGGGTAATTTCTGAGGGTAAATGTCTAGAACCCTAAGATGGTGACAAAATGATTTGCGCAGGTGTAATTACCGCCAAGACTTGCAATAATGAGTGACACTATTTTTAATGATTTCTTTTTTTTATATTCATTCACCATTGATGGGTTTTTTTTTTCAAAGTCACTTTTCTCAAATTAAAAAGATTAGGGTGAAGTAGGAAATGAAGATAGATTTGAACACAATACTCCTTCTATTCAATTTTGGAGGGAAAAGGTACTTGTCGGTTTTTGGAAACACATTCAAGAATTACGCTTTTCTTACATCTCAGAAAACCGGTTTCATAGCTAATAAACAAATGATGGATGATACAATGCACCTGTCAGCTTTGTTGCAGCTCTTAGCATTAGTACAAACGAAAAACCCTTTACAGACAAATATGTTATACAAACTTATTGAATCGTTCCATATACTGATACAATGGCTTTGAAAATAGAAAGTAAAGTCATTTTAAGGTAAAACTGTTCTGAGTCGCAATGAAGGCATGGCCAAAAGTGCTGACGAACGGGTGAAAATAATTTGTTATCTAGTGGCATAATTAAATGGCAGCTGATGAAGGTACCGACGTAAATAGCATCACTATGTCTGCAACTATTCGAGGGTCCATTTTTTCTCACCAAAATCATGTACACTAGGTGGCACGTGCCCATCGTGGTGGAACTGTGCCAAGTGTTTTTAGAAGTGTGCCAAGCGTGGCAGAATCCTGCGGCACATGCATCGTTCCGAGATGTACACCAGGTGGCAGAAAAATCAGTGCCTTTCACAATTATTAATAGATTTGGTCCAATAAATACTTCGAACGTCAAAGAAAAACGCTACATTCTTACTGCAATGAGTGACAGGCAACTGAGTCTAGGCAAAACGCCCAATCACGAAAACCGTAGTTTAGAAGAAAATCATTCCAAAGATGAGTAAACAGACCCAAGTTGAAATAGGGTCCTTGAGCTTTAAAATTCATGGCAAAAGCCTTATCTTCAGGGCCAAATAATGGACGATAGGAGCAACTGGGCCCAATCAGGCTCCACAATTGAAAGGGTCCCGTGTTACCGTCAAAATAAACAAAAATACATTTCGGAATTAAAAGAATTTTTTCCATCAATTAACTTATTCTATCAATTAACTAATATGCAGACATTTCTTAATTAAATATTCAATATATACTGAGGGCCCCGCAAAAAAAGGTAATCGAGCCCCGCACCTATTCAATCCGGTCCTGCTAATCTTAACTTGGGGCAGCAAACAGAGCATGATTATTCACTATGTGGAATGATCTTAGTTGAAATAGGGCGTGTTGTCCTGATCACTCTAGTATCCTTAAAGGGTCAGGGTGATTCTGCCACACGACAGTTTTGCCATTTAAAATGGGCTCAATAGTTTCAGCAGAAAGCATTAGAGCAGCCATTTATCGGTAAATGCAGCCATTCTTGCCTAAGATTCCTATCGCAACTTCGGGCGTTCTGCCAAAGCACGGTCGCATGGTTAAAGTCACAGATGTTTTTCACCCAGGTACAAGCCAGGGCGTATTCAGGATTTTTTTAGGGGGTTATTTTTTGGTACTGTGTATTAGCCAGTACAAACTCGAGAAGTGAAGTTAGGTTAACCATATTGAAATGTGCAAAAATATGATGAAAATAAAATACTTTAGTAACAAAATTATGAAAACTACAACAAAGAATTATGGAAGGGGGACCACCCAGATAATATACCAAACATAAACCAATCAAAATACCAACTCTAATACAACTCTAAACCTAAAACGTACATTTCAACTGAGCCTAAGCTAATTATCTTCGAATACTGACAGCTACAAATCGGTTATTGTCTGATCTTATAGATCCAAATTCTCGAGCGTGTACTGGCTAATACACAAGTAACATTTTTTTTAGGGGGAAAGTTGGAGCATAAAATAATACTTTTCAAAATACATCAAATTTATTTATAGCATTTTGTAATTTTTTTAAGAGTCGGAAAAAAATTTCAGTGAGGGGGGGTTCAAACCTGGTACTCCCTCCCCCTGATATGTCCTTGAGTATAAAAGTTTACAAACTTAAAAAATGGGTAATAACAATAATGGGAAATGAACTGGGTCGCACACACGCTTATACTTTTGTATAGTTGTTGTATCCTACATGAAGAAAATTTACTTGCTAATGCATCTACACGACAACTGGAGGAAGTAATGAAAAAGCTTATCGTAAGCACAAGAATAGCCCCATCAGCTAAAATACAATCTCTTCAAATCTTTATGGATCGGAGGAAGTTGAATCAAAACCTGCCGATTTGCTTTCGTATTTTGAAATACAGAATTTAAGTCGAGGAAAAGCTTTGAATATATTTGTAGTGATATGATGATATAGGATAGTTCTTCAGAAAGTCAGTGAAAATGATCTCAATCTCAATGACAAACAATGGCATTTAAGATGTTTTTTCATAGCAAACACTATAAATCATTCAAATAATTTCCATGTATTGTTTTGAAGATGTACCTATGTTATTTTCATCAAACAGGGCGAATGTAAAACTACTGTTTTCACATACAACGAACGGATTCATCTCCCTGAAGGAGGGAGCAGGGACACATGAGAGGTGGTTTGGGGTCTTATAATCTTTCATATTAAATATTTCGATTTTGTGTGTTTTAGTTTTGACTCTTCCCACAAGGAGAATTAATTTGATAAATATCCATCTTATTTACACATACTCTAATATGAAATTTATTTTAGTCCGATTTATGCAACATTTATCTGGTGTATTCGCTGTGGCATATTCCTGTTTTTCCCCTTTTTCTGTCTATAAACAATCAAGAGAGATAAAACTCTACAAAAAGAAAACTTCAAAACGAGACGACGGCCAGTAGAATTGAAAGACCAAAAACAACGCGGATATTTCGCCTGTATCCAAACAAGGCGTCTTCAGCACGAGATAGAAAATTAAAAGAAAACTAATCTAAAAACAAATAAAAACCACAACCAATAAAAACAAAATTTATTTGTTTTTAGATTAGTTTTCTTTTAATTTTCTATCTTGTGCTGAAGACGCCTTGTTTGGATACAGGCGAAATATCCGCGTTGTTTTTAGTCTTTCAATTCTACTGGTCGTCGTCTCGTTTTGAAGTTTTCTTTTTGTAGAGTTTTATCTCTCTTGATTGTTTATTGTCATGTCTGGCCAGTTCGGCTTAAGAACTTTCATTTTTTCTGTCTATCTCCCTTTTGTAGTCAATCTGGCTGCAGAGCCGACGAGTCGCAAACAAATGTCATCTTTATGATGAGTAAACATAAAAATACGAACAATTAAGCTGAGCTAAACTTAAAAAAAGAAGAAGAAAAAACGATACCTGAACTGCGTCAACTTTAAATCGGTGTTTCCCTTCGTTATCCATTAAAACCAGGCTAGCTATTCGCCGCTAAATATTTCCTCCACAAAAATCAGAAGCTTCGGATACGGCAGCCGCAATTTGGACACTAAAAGGGAAAATTGTAAGTTACCGAAACTTAGCTCTTAGCGATTGCCAAAAAAAATGTTTGGAGCATTTAATGCCGGCAAATGCGGTATGCATCCAGAGGGCATTTGGAAACACTTATATAATGCGTCATCTGTCAATTCCCGCGAAAATTAAATAAGACTAGGACAAGCCCCAATTTTTAAACGCCCAGGTGCTAGCGGCAGAAATTTTAGCATCAAAGAAATTTAATTGAATTTATTAGTTTTCTATTGCTTGGCTTAAATTTATTTATTAGTATAAATTACTTTGTTGTTTTTCCATTACTTAGCTTAGTAGAAAGTGAACACACCATTCGATGCAGCTTTTCAGGGTCTTTCCAAATATACCAATTGATTCCTTCACTAATTTCATTTGGATTCCTAAAAGACAGGGACGTAATTTACTACGTGGCAGAGGGGGCCACTCCCCCCAGATCCCAGTTTCCTCCGAGCTGAAATTTCGTTTGTTCAAAAAATTGTCAAAACTAAGATAATCTACATAAATTCAAGCGTATACAGAAATGAGTCAGTTTTTCTCGGCCAATCTTTGCCTTTATGGTACTATATGGCTCATTTTTCAGTTTCAATGTCATTTTCACTTGATTTGGGAAAATTGACTCCAAATTCCCCCCCCCCCCCTAGGATTTTGGAGAAAATTACGGCAATGCTTAAAGGGACCCTTAAAGTAACACCATGCTCCTTACAATTTGTTAGCAGAAAGCTCTTACCAAAACTCCTGAAAACTACTTTAAAACAATCATAAATACTGTACTTACTTACGTACATAATAAAAATGCATTTATTTATTTTGTTTTTCACCAAGGCAGTAAGTATAGAATGAATTGTCGTAGAAACTTCATTAGGAGTTCATTCGATACTGAAAGTTCAAGTGCTCTTTTTAAGAGTGAAAAGTTATTTAAAGGCCACCAGCCCCCCTCCCATACCCATCAATTCCCCAAGTAGGCTACATCAAATCAAATTCTGAGACAGCCATTTTGTTAAGCAGAGCTAAAAGGTTCAGTATCTAGGTTTATTGGTACCCCCCCCCCCCCACAGCCCTCAGGGCAAGGGTTGTAAGTTATGAAATTCGCGCATTGTTTCTATATAGTATATATTATTGTGAAGGGTGGTCATGTTTAATCTTTAGTGTCCAAAAAGACGAAGGGCATTCAGGTGAAGCTCTCGGAGAATGTTGAGGGGAGCGTTGAACTAAATCAAAACACGTCATGTGCATATGAGTCATGAAAAAGGCGTAACTAAGGAATGACCGAGTGTATTAATTTGGAACTTCCTGTAAATGATGAGGGGGGTGGTGATGAATGGAACAAAAAGGCAATATTTGAGCGCTACAACTAGTACTACTGCTACTACTACTACTACAACTATTGCTACTACTATTGCAACTACTACCACTACTACAACTGCTGCTTCTGTAGCAAGTGCTACCAAGGCTGAAGGTACTGCAATTAAAATTGGAGGAAATGTTGAAATAAATCCAAACATACAACGTGCATGCAAATTGTCAAAAGGGCGAATCAGCGATATCTTTGGAATGGCTCACTCTATCAAGCTGAAACTTCCGAGTATCACGAGGAAATGCTCAACTGTCCAAAATGTAACTTATGCATACTACTACTGCTTCTATTGCTCCTACTACCGGTAGTAGTCTACTACCACAAATACGATGGCACTAGTATTATTAATACTAAGGATACGAAGACAAAATTTGAGAGAATATAGAAAGGGAAATTGAACTAAATCAAAACACACTGTGTGCATGCTGACTGTCGAAAGGGCATATCACAAACATTTATATGGGCATTGAAGCTTTCAGGGAATGCTAAAAGGGGGATATCAGTTGACCGAAAGGCAATATGTAGCCGCTACTACTAATACTACTTAAACAGCTACTACTACTACTTATACAACTACTTCACCTACTACTTGTATTGAAACTACTACTAACGCTAATAGTATTAAGAAGAAAATTTCAGGAAGTGTTGAGGGGAAAGTTTCACTAAATTAAAACACACTATGGATATACAGGTCATCAAAAGGGCATATCGACAATATAATAGCAATGGGTAATTGTAGTAAGTTCAAACTTCCAGAGCTTGATGAGGAGGATGGTCAACTGACGAAAAGGCAACATGTTGATGCTTCTGCTGCTACTAGTGCTAGTGTCAGGTTAGCTATTTAATATAATGCGTTCTGGGTGGCCTACTTTCCATAATTCTCTGTAGTTCCGATAATTTTGCTACTAAAGTATTATACTTTCATTATATTTTAGTACATTTGATTAAGATTAACTTAACTTCACTTCTTTGGTGTGGTCGCCATAATACGTAAGCATATTTTTTTTTTAATAGCCGCAAAGTCATTGAACAGCATACATAAATAACGGATCGATTTTACCAGAAACATTTTGGGTTTACCAGCTATAATACCAATAGTGAGTAATATCCAATTTTAAATTGTAGAAAATACGTTTTAGTATTACTCCAAATGAAGATCAAATAAGCCATAATATGAACTCTGGATATCCGATTATTTCTCTCTATATAACAGAGAATTTCAAGTAATTTTACAAGTTCTATAGCTAGTCTATATTCCTATTACTATCAAGACGGCTTCACTTCGAACTTCTCTACTAAGCATGACCCCGGTTTTATTGATTTTCTTCGAGAAGCAGGTGCTTGTCACATGATAGGTAATGTTTACTTCAGGATTTTTTTTTTGTTGTGGTTGTTTAAAAAACTCGCGAGGGCCTGGAAAAAACAATAAGGGTAAAAAAACAGTCAGGGCCCGCTAAACCAAGATTTCTTTGATTGATACTATACGATACGATATGATACGTTTCAAGACATTTCAAGACGTTTTTTAATACATTGTTCTTCACGACATCTTTCTTCAAGAATTGGACATGTTTCTTCAAGGCCCGTTGGGAATCCCTGATTTTAACTGAGTAGGGTTCAAACGTGGGTGTTATGTACTGACGGCGCACACTTGAGTATTACGTAATGGTGGCAAACACGTGGGATGTTACATAGTGACGGTGCATACGTGGGATATTACATAATACTTTAAGAAGTTTTTTCTTCGGGATCTCGTTTTTCTTTCAAGGCTTTTTCTCTTCTTCGAAATTTCATTTTCTTCAAGATTTTTCTTTCTACTTCGAGACATTTTTTTCAAGATTTTTTCCTCAGGGAACCTTAACATTGGAAGATTATTGTCCGCTTTAGGAATCGAAAGAGATTTCCCCCCAATGGAACTGCGCGCTAGAAAGATGTACCAAGAAAGCCTTCCTCATACTTGGATTCGGGTAATACTTTCTACATTATAAACTGTTTCCCAATCAGGGAATTTATTGGATTCTTGTTCAGATCTATAAGCTATGTATTATGCGTTACACATCCATTGTTTCCAAAAACAAACCACCTGATGTTACATCATAGTCATGTAGTTGCTTGGATCAATAATATCCCTATTGCTTTCCGCGTTACCAGGGCTATGTAAACAACAGGTAAATTATCACGCAAACAAAATAGCCTAAGGGAAGGGAAGGTTGAGAGGGAAGGTTGTTTTTAGAGGTAAATTCATGCCATATTAAGGGATAATTCTGAGAGGTTTTAATGAAAATACCTCGTTTCTTTGAGCCAAGACTAAGCATTCCTGATTGCTAAGCATCAAAGCATTACAAAATAATAAAATCACAGAAAAAAAGCAGTTAAAATCAACAAACGGAAAAAACATGAAAAAGCTGATATAGGATAAAAAGAGCAAACCATGCTAGGGGGAGGGGGAAGGTTGTTATTAGAGGTAAATTCATGCCATATTAAGGGATAATTCTGAGAGGTTTTAATGAAAATACATCGTTTCTTTGAGCCAAGACTAGGTCTTCCTGGTTGACGATCACATATTTTAATAATATTTTTCTTCGTGTTTTGCAAAATCCCGTTAGAGGTAAATCTAAGCCACATTAAGAGATATTTTGAGAGATTTTTAATGGGAACACCAAATGGATGACTTATTGGAGGTAAATTCAAGGGGGGCACAAGACAAGTGACTTAATTCCATATTTTTGTTCGTTCATTGTTGGTGTTATTTTCTCTCAATTCCCAACCCGTGGCACACTATGGCTGACACATGGCACCCTTTGGTACATATTACCAATCCTATGACATTCTCAGATATTCTCATGATAAAATATGCTTTAAATTTATTGATTCGTGTTTTTGCAAGCCACATACCTACGTGAGTAAATGGTAATTTACTACACCGTGCCACATTATGGCTGACAATTGTCACCCTCTGGCACCCCTCATAACACCTAAGGTATTCTCAGATATTTTCATGATAAAAATATGCTTTAAATCCATTGATTCGTGTTTTTTTATTCATCCCCAACATGATTCCCCCATGGTAATTCACAACCACCGTGGACAACTATGGATGGCATATGGAACCATAATCATTTCTAAGGCATTTTCCAGATATTTTCATGATATTTTTTATGAAATCCGTGGGTTCGTGTTTTCTCAAGCAAACCCAACGTGATACCCCCCATGGCAATTCACCCCACCGTGGCACACTATAGCTGACTCGTGGTATCCCTGGAAAACTCAAAGCCTTGTACACGGAACTCTCTGGCGCGCATTATCACACATAAGATATTTTTCAGGCATTTTACGTAGAAGTGTCCGTTTACAATAGAACTAAGTGTTTAAACTTTGAGGAAAATTCCCTATAGCGTTTCTTCTGATGAATCATGGCGAATGACGCCAGAGTGGCAGTATGTGCCTGCCGAGTGGCACCCTTTGGCCCGCAATATCACAAACACACAAATTCAGACACACAGACACAAAAAGACAAGACACAGAGAGACAAACACAAAGTCAAACACACAGCCACGGTGAGAGAGAGACAAAAACACACAAACAAACGCACAAAGTGAGACACACAAACATAGACACAGAGACAGGTAAATACAGTCAAACACACAGACACGGTGAGAGAGAGACAAAAACACACAAACACAAAGTCAGACATACAAACAAACAAAGATAGTCCCTGCTTACTTAAAGCAGGGACAAGTGCTATTAAACGATAATTTTCATGAGCCTTCGGGTTTCCTCTCTTAAAAAGTGGTATAAACAATGATGTCTTCCAAGCGCTTGGCCATTGCCCTGACCTTAACACCTTATTACAAAGAAGAACAATTATCGGTATCAAAATGGAAAGAAAATTCTTAAATAACAATATTGGTATACCATCAACACCCGCAGCAGTACCACCTTTTAACTTCTTAAATATTGACTTAATCTCTTGGCCATTCACATCACCCACTAAATCGTAATCATGTTCTCTCATGGGATAAATAACCATCTCTGGGGTATGCGCTACCTCCTGAAGATCTGCACAAACACCTTCTAAATTATTTAGGTAATCAGGCAATGAATCAGCTTCCGGAACAGCCTGGGTATTAACATTTCTCCTTCCACTATAATTCTTTATATAGCCCCAAAACTTTTTAAAATCTTTATTTCTAAAATCATCAGCGATATCCAGTTTCTTCTTATGCTCGTACTCTTTTTTTTTTTTTTTATTAAACTTTTATATTCTCTTCTTTTATCTTTATAATTAGCCAATTTTAGACTTTGATCTTCCGCGCTATCAAATTCATTCAAACAATTTAATAAATATTTTGCTTCTTCTTTCATTAACTTGCAATCCAAGTCAAAATATCCCTCATTCTTTTTTAATTTTTTAGTTAGGCCACATGATTCTGCACAACTGCCCATTATTTCATTTAACAGCATAATTACACTATGTGCATCTTTTTCATTGTCTTCTAACGCTTTCAAATTATTTTTTACATGCGAGTCCAATAGCTCCCTTCTAAATGCCTCAATATCTTTATCTGTTAAATCATTTCTAATTCGTTTTCCTAAACCTATTTTTCTATAATCCGCATTATAGAAATTTCTTAGTCGTGAACCGTGTTTCGCAAACTGCCCAATCTTCACCTCAAGCATAATAGCTCTATGATCAGATCCAACTAAATCTAATACTCCCATATTTATTGATTCAGGTACAAGTTGCGTATTAATTAGCACATAATCTACAACACTTGGAGTTGGACCCGAAAGGCAAGTGAACTCGCCCCTACCCTTATCCTTCCCAAACCTACCATTCGCAATCATCAGACCATGTTCCCCACAAAACGCCAGGAGCTTTCTTCCCCATACATTTATTTTTCTTTTTTCATCCTTGTTGCTTCGTGGTATTCTACAACAAATTGGGACAAAATCACCTAAATCTGGGATCAACACATCTGGGATCTCAGCCTCCAGGCCGGTATAAGCATTGAAATCCCCCATTAACACACAATCCAGATCTTTATAACTTTCTTGTATTAACGAAAATTCTTCCCCTAAAATTTCCCAAGTATTTTCTCGATTGTACGAACTATTCTGTGGAGGTATATACACTACACCCAAAATTAATTGCTTCCCACATTTCAAATAAATAGACAGCCAAAGCAAGTTTTCAGATCTACTACTAATTCTCTCATAGCCGTCAATAGCAGATGCTTTAACCAAAACCAAAATGCCACCATAATGTCTATTATTTCTTGCTACATTACGCACGGTCTGTTCAACGAAATACCCGGGGAGAGGTGATATAGGAGAACAATCGTTCCATGTTTCAATCAGCGAAATCACATCAAACGAAAATAAATCGTCATATAAATAGGTCAACTTATCACGTAATCCTTGTATGTTCCATGACACTAGACTCAGTATATGGCCCTCTATATCCTATGTTTCTACGCCTTCTGTTAGCACGTTAACATCACTAGCCTTTGGTTGAGATTGCTCGTTACTAGTCTTAGTCGGGGGAAAGGCAACATGATAATACTCACGAGTGCGGTTATTTCTATCCGCTAACTCACTTCGGTGTTTATTGTAATAAAAATCACGTGAAAAACCACCACGATGTCTATCATTAAACTTCTTTCTTGGCGAATGGCTTCCTTTGGGTGCTACATTACGAGTACCTGGTCGAAACAAGTCATTTGGGCTGATAATAGCACTAGAAGGTCTTTTAGCTGTCGATACTGCCTGAGGAGTGGTGGTCGATGGTACTAATGTCTCAGTATCACTATCACTGGCATCACTAACTAGCCTCATCGGAATATTATTGGGATCATTTGGGAGCCTAGCACTAAAGGGTGGACCAGAATTTTGTACTGGCTTCAAATTACGCTTAATCTCGACTATTGAATTTCCATCATACCTGAATATTTCCTTCGATGAATAGTTTGTCACCTCGTAATTTTGCATCACGGCCATCATTTTGCGCAGTAGTTAACATTTCCTTTAAATGTTTACGGGCCTCCCTTTGTATAGCTGTGTAATCCGGAGCCACCGATAAACCAAACCTTCTTAATACGGAGCTGTTTCTTAAAATATAGTCTCTGATTTCAACCGAGTTTAGCTTTACTACTATCGGCCCTGATTTCAATCTAAAAATGTCACGTATATCACTTCGATTTATCCCGAGAGACGGCATAGTACGATTTAATAACCCCGTTATTTCTTGCTTCAGAGTATAATCGCCGAGTTGTTGAGGGGTGTAATTATAGAAGATTAAATTCGTTCTTTTCTGCTCTGCTTCGAGCTTGTTGGCTCGTTCATAAGAGACTGCTAGGTTAGATTTCACATTTTCCAGCTCTTTTTTAATTTCATCATTTGTCTTAGCATTGTTAGATAACTGCGTAATAATGTTACTTAACTGTACTTGTATGGCATCAATGCTATCCGAAAGTTCAGGAATCGTATTAACTTTCTGCGAAAGCACTGGTAATAAATCCAGTTTAAAATTAATTTCTTGCAAGAACTGGGCACTTTGCATTTTCTCGACCTCTCGTGTTTGGACTGCCATTTACACCCTTATAAACTTATCAAAGTGCAAAGTGTAAAACCTTTATCACTCCTTGATTTGATCCAGTATCGTTAATTAGCAATAAGACTTTTTTTCACCATTCGAAAAAAATCACAATATTGGCTCAAAGCCACGCGGGAGAGAAACGTTATTTCAATCTTGGTTTAAACTAGTTAGTTACACAATTTGTCTAAATGTAAGCATGGATGTTATCCGAAAGAAATGAAATCTGGTTTTGTTGTTAACTCCTTGAACTCTGAATGAAAACTGGTAATGAGTAGGGGGCCAAAGCTGTTAGCCCTTTTAAAAAACTTCCTATTCAAATCAAAAAGACCCGATTTTTCACTAAACGCTCTTAAAAATTAGGATAAGCAATCAAACTTTAGCGTAAAGAGCAAGGTATTAAGGAGGGGGACACCTTTCTCATGTGGAGGGGGCAAATCTCCCCCACACAGGATATCTCCTTCGGTGAAATTTCATCCAATGTAAAATAAACCTTCCTCCCGTCCAATTCCCTCCAGACAGTTCCATCCTCACTGAGAATCCCGCCTCCCTGTAATATTGCTTGTGGACGATTCAGCCTGAAAAATTCTCTTTGGCATTACTTCATTATTCTAAAGTATACGTATACTATATACTAAACTATTCTAAACAATATACGTATACTATATACTAAACTATACTAAAGTATGCATAATATTTTCCGGCCATTTCAAGATTTGCTCCTTACTTTTAGTTAAAATAACCATTTTTCTAAGAAATTAATTTCTAATAGTTCCCAAATTATACCGAAAAACCTGGCTCTCCTCCATATAAAATTCCATCCCCTACAGAAACATTTCACCGTAGAAGCTCTTTTCACGTAAAGCTAAACCCCACCAGGAAATTCCTCCAACACAATTTCATTCTAGCTGAAAATTCCACCCAGAAGCTTTATTGCGGACGATTTCAGGTGAAAAATGTTTCTTGCACACTTTCATTTGAAAAAAAAACTGATTTCTGATTGTTCTTAAAATCATACCGGTAATTCCCTCTGTGAAAAGATTCCCAACATAAGGACAGCAAAAGGATATTTTCTAGCAAGTTTTTTTGGAGGGGGGGGGCTGTACAAAAGAAACCTAAAAACGCATCTAAAGTATGAAATTGATATCTACTCCCTTATAATTCCTGGGAATATTTCAGGTCTACGCTGTTATTCTGAAAGTAAGAACAACATGAAACCCCAAAATCCGTACGGGAGGGGGATTGCGTCTTCCTAATCCAAACCTCCACCTCAAGGTCAAAGAAACTTCGGAGCGTGCTTCAAACTTTACTTATCAAATTTTCAGTTTTATTTGTTCAATTAGAATTAAATCTTTAGCCTCCTTATAGCTCATTAAACCCTAAATGCATATTAAATGCGTTCAATACCTTGTGGCAACTAATTGTTTCTCCTTGTACTATAAAAATATTACATTCAGATGCCTATTGGCACAGAAAGTTTACCCCACTACGCCAACGCGCGTGGGGGCGGTTCTGGCAGACAACAAGCTGAATATAATCGATGAAATAAGATTCCAATCTGGTTTTTTAGCATGTTGATAAATTATGTTCTGACTGTAACTGATCTCTTAATATGACTTAAATTTACCTCTAAGAACAACCCTCTCCCTCCCCCTGGAATTACTTGCTAGGGGTCTCGCCTTTCTTTAATTCACGCTTTTTCACTTATAGTTTATCCTAAACCAGTTTTTTCACATTTCTGTTTCCGTTTGCTGAGTTTTAACTGCTTTTTTGCGTTTTTATGATTTTATAAAGCTTGTGGCACTTAGCAATCTAGAATGCATAGTCTTGGCTCAAAGAAACGAGTCATTAAAAGCTCTCAAAAATATCTCTTAACATGGCTTAAATTCACCTCTGATAACAACCCCCTCCCTCCTGGAAATGGTTTGTACGGTTACCGCCTTTCTTTAATCCTTTCTTTTTGGCTTATATTTTATCCTTTATCAGCTTTATTCATGTTTTAACTTGCGTTTGTTGATTTTTAACTGCTTTTTTCTGTGATTTCATGATTTTGTAATGTTTTTTATCAATAAAACTTAAATGGACAATAAAAAGTCTGTGTCTTACAAAGCATTGTCTAGACCACGTTAGAAAATTAGTAACATGCAGATGCACGTCAAATTTAAAAGAATTCTCAAAGAATCACTATTTTAAATGTTTTAAGCAAGTTTATATCCTTCTCTAAGAAAATATTTTAAGAATTTCTCTGAGAAGGACTATTTTCCTATGCTTTAAGCAAGCTTAGATCAGTCTCTAAGACAACATCTCTAAACATTCTTTAAGAAGGACTATTTTCCTATGTTTGAGCAAGTGAAAAAGACTAATTTGAAAAACTCATTTGAAAAAAGACACACATCGAAGAAAAGAGTGGCGGCTATGTGTGCTGTTAAATTTATTATAGCGTCACTACTTTCGTTTTGGTTATGAAAAGGATATTTCATGATTAGTTAGTAGAAAAGTCCGAAGTTAAGCCATCTTGATAGTAATACGACTAAAGACTAGCTTTAGAATTTGTAAAATATCTTAAATTTCCTGTTGCAAAGAGAAAAATAATCGGGTTTCCAGATTTAATACTATAGCTTATTTGATGTTCATTTCGAGTAATACTAAAACGTATTTCTTACGATTTAAAATTGCATATTACTCACTATTGGTATTATAGCTGGCGAAACCAAAATGTTATATGTAAAATCAATCCGTTATTTATGCGTGCTATTCGAATATGCGGTTATTAAAAAAAAGTACTTACATTTTATAGCAACCACACTAAAGAAGCTAAGTTAGGTTAGTCTTAATGAAATATACCAAAATATGAAAATGTCTTGATAGTAATACGACTAAAGACTAGCTTTAGAATTTGTAAAATATCTTGAAATTCCCCGGTGCAAAGAGAAAAATAATCGGGTTTCCAGATTTAATACTATGGCTTATTTGATCTAAAATTGCATATTACTCACTATTGGTATTATAGCTGGTGAAACCAAAATGTTATATGTAAAATCAATCCGATATTTATGCATGCTATTCGAATATACGGTTATTAAAAAAAAGTACTTATATTTTATAACAACCACACCAAAAGAAGCTAAGTTATGTTAGTCTTAATGAGATATACCAAAATATGAAAATGTCTCGACGAAGAAAAACAAATCTTGAAGAAAATGAAATCTCACAGAAAAAAAAATTGAAGAATCTCTTAAAAGTATTATGTAACATCCCATCGTCATTACGTAGCATCCCACGTGTGCACCGTTATTACGTAACATCCCACTGTGCTCCACCATTGCGTAATACTTACGCGTGTGCCACCATTACGGAACACTCAAGGGTGCAACGTCATTAAGTCACACCCCTGTGTGCACACTCCTAAGGTACAAGTGAGGGTTCCCCAAGGGCCCTAAGGAAACAGGTTTTGAAGAAATTCTTGAAGAAATACGTCTTGAACAAGAAAGTTTTAACAAAAGTCTTGAAGAAAAATGTCTCAAAAAACGTTTTGAAGAAAATATTTGCATGAGTAAACAAACAAACTCCTATTACACAAAAACCAAAGAAATTTTGATTTGACGGGCCCTGAAGGTTTTTCTGAATCTTAAACCATTGAGGAAAAAGAGCAGCGGCAATATGTGTTGTTAAAGTCATTATAGCGTCACTACTAACGAGATCCAATCAACTGACTGATCCATTGTGCAGAAGTGATACCAAATTAAGCGAAAAAAGCAACAATCCCAAAATGCTTTATTTTCATATTGTAAAAAGTTTCCTTAATCAGTTTGCTTTTACTGAACCAAAATTCCTATATTGTTGTATTTTCAGCAAAGCACTAGTCATATAGCATAATTATTTTGTTTATTTGTACTAGTTTTACTGAAATATGTTAAGTGAACTGTGAAACAATGGTTTTAATTCGTTGTAAGTTTCAACTTCGCTCTTTACATCCCTCAGAAAAACAGTTTTTATGTCACTTGGTATTAACCAAGTGACATATAGCGATCGCAAATTCTGTCGGTCGGTCTGTCTGTCCTGGTTTGGGAAGGAAATCTTGGAAAGCGCTTAAAGCGGAATGATCAGGATGAAACTTGGTGGGAAGAATAAGCAGAAGTCCAAGATACATAACTGACATAACCGGACCGGATCTGCTCTCTTTGGGGGAGTGGGGGGGAGTAACTCGGAAAAATTAGAAAAAATGAGGCATTTTCAACTTACGAACGGAGATCTTAGTGAAATTTGATATTTAGAAGGATCTTGTGCTTTTGAGCTTTCGTTTTAAAACCCAACCAGATCCAGCGACATTGGGGGGAGTTGAAGGGGGAAACCGAAAATCTTGGAAAACATGAAAATTGAGGTATCTTTATCTTACGAATGGGTGATCAGACCTTAATGAAACTTGATATATAGAAAGATCTTACGTCTCAGATGATCCATTTTCAATTTGAATCGGATCCGGGGACATTGGGGGTTGGAGGGTGGAAACAAAAATCTTGGAAACCGGAAATCTTGCAAAACGTTGAGAGTGGAGAGATCGGGATGAAACTTGATGGGAAGAATTAGCACAAGTTCTAGATACCTGATTGACATAATTGAAACGGTTCCGCTCTCTTTGAGGGAGATGGGGGGGGGGATTTCCAGTTCTTTGGCGGGTTCGGTGCTTCTGGACGTCCTAGGGCGATGAAAATTGGTAGGCGTGTCAGACACCTGCACAAATTGACTTGATAACAGTCGTTTCCCCAATTCGACCATCTGGGGGGCTGGAGGGAGAGGAATTTTTTTAATTAGAGGTATTTTTAACTTATGAATGGGTGATCGGATCTTAATGAAATTTGATATTTAGAGGGACCTCGTGTCTCAGAGCTCTTATTTTGAATCTCGACCGTATCCGGTGATATTGGGGGAGTTGGAGGGGGAAACGGGAAATCTTGGAAAACACTTAGAGTGGAGAGATCGGGATGGAACTTAGTGGGAAGAATAACCACAAGTCCTAGATACGTGATTGACGTAATCGGACTGAGTCCGCTTTCTCTGAGGGAAGAACGGGTGACCGGATCTTAATGAAATTTGATATTAGAAGAAACTCATGTCTCAGAGGTCTTACTTTGAATCACGACCAAATCTGGTGACATTGGGGGGAGTCGGAGAGGAAAAACGGAAATCTTGGAAAACGCTTAGAGTGGAGAGATCGGGATTAAACTTGGTGGGTAGAATAAGCAAATGACGTATATATTAGATTGACGTAACCGGACTGGGTCTGCTATCTTTGGGGGAGTTAGGGGGGTCCAATGCTCTGGTGAGTTCGGTGCTTCTGGACGTGCTAGGACTATGTCAATTGGTAGGCGTGCCAGGGACCGGCACAAATTGACTTGATAAAGTTGTTTCCCGATTTGACCATCTGGGGGGCTGAAGGGAGAGAAAAAATTAGAAAAAATGAGATATTTTAACTTACGAGTGGGTGATTGGATCTTAATGAATTTTAATATTTAGAAAGTCATCTTGTCTCAGAGCTCATATTTTAAATCCCGACCGGCATTAAGCCTCTGATTTTCCTTTTAAATCGATCTGTTGATTATAATTTTGCTAGAGCTCATGCCATATGAGCTCTTGGCTCTTCCGATATCGTCACAAATGCCATATGAGCTCTTAGCTCTTGTTTAAATTAATAGCACTGTTAGCGTCCAAGCATATAATAAGCAATGCATATATAATAAATATATATGCATATATATAATAATATATATATAATAAATATAAATATACAATGCATATATATATAATAAATATATATATATCATATATGCGTCCAAGCATATATAATAAGCAATATTATAATAAGCAATGCTTAACCCAATTCGGCGCCTTGGAAGATTGTATATAATATGTGTCTTCCGTAATCTTAGTTAATCGAGTGTTTGACTTGCTGAGACAAACAATGCATTTTTTGGAGGAAATTTTACCTGGGCCATAGCTATAGTCTTAAAGTTTATTGACAACTAAGAGTGCACGTATTGCTAATAAAATTTCATTACTTCATTAGCCAGAAACTCAACAGCTGGATTATGTATTGAAAATGATTTTTACAGCTTTTGATCTATTTCTCACCTTCTAAAAATTATTTGGCTGTAATTATGACACGAGTAATAAAAAGATATTTATTCTAAATTTTAATATTATTTAACAGAGAAAACAAATCATTTTTTTTATGAAACTTAAGTCCAATCATTAATTTTATTTCTCTGGCGAGGTTCGAAGTTCGGTCTCTAGTCAACTCTGTAAAAATTTCTTGAACTTACTCTAGAATGAAAAGGGAAACACATAAACATATCTCCTAATTAAGAATGAGAACTTTTAAGAGAATTATTCCACTGAAAAGTTGGATGACTGAGATGGGTGAGGGTTCCACTTCAAAAATCGGGTTTTTTGCATTCAAAAACTCTATATTAGGCCCAAAATTGAGCATGGGTGTCTTATTTTATGAATTCCCTTGATTCACCGCGAAATTCTGTGTCCGACTAATAGACTCCCCCCCTGGTCTTTGTTTTCTCATGAGTAGTAGAAGAATTAATTTATTATCCAAAAGAAATAACAGAGACAAAATCAATCGGTAGCACATCAACAGCGTCCCTTGCGAGGATGTGCTACTAACAAAAAAGAATGAAAAACAGAAGAGAAAAAAAAGTAATAAAAACAAAGAACAAAAAAAAACAAACAACAATAAAAAAAACAATTTAATATATAATAAGGAGAAGGGTGAAACCGTGTACCGAGAAAAAAAACTTACATAAATAATTCATACATAATAAAACAATATATATATATATATATATATATATATATATATATATATATATATATATATATATATATATATATATATATATATATATGAAATTCTAGTACTGAAATTAAATTAAAAAGAAATATAAGCTGAAAGTAAGCAGCAGCATTAAAACTTAAAGAAATAGAAATTATTCTGTATTTGAGGGAGGCCGCCCCCTCCTCAATGCCCCTCTCTTCAGGCTATAGTTTTTTAGCACTTTAAAAAAAGCTTCTGATTCTAATTGAACGGCCCTTGTGTTACAGGAGTTGTTCTAAAAGAAATAGGACAAAAGGTCGAACTTAAGCGTATAAAAAAGGGATATTAAGGAGGGGACACCCCACAAGGCTATATGCGGAATGATTTCTGTTCGTTTTAAGTTGTATTGATACTTCTTACTTTCAGTGGAAAAACTGTTTTTTGTATAATTTCTGATAGTTTTTCAAATAACCCCAGGAAATCCACCTCCCCTCCATGGAAGTTCCCCTCACGAAAGATTCCTCAAAGGAAAGTCCCTCCCACAAAAAACCCTTCCGGAGATTACACCCGATCAGTTTCATCATAGCTGGAAATTTCCCCCCAGAAAGTTTCTTAAGGATGCTTTTGCCTAAAAAATTCTTCTTAGCATACTTTCATTCGAAAAGAGGATTGTTTTTAATTAATTTCAGATCGTTTTCAAATGTTATGGCGGAATCCCCCTCTGTGAAAACTTTTTCTCGGAAATCCTTCCTCGTGGCGGAAAATTCCACCATCGAGAATTTCCCCTGGTGATACTTGCCCTATGGACAACTTCTCCCGAGGAAAATCCCACTTCACGCAAAAATTCCCTTGAGAATTCAAACTTCCCAGAAAATCTCTACACTTTACATGGAGTCGCTAACAAGAAAGTAATACAAACAAAACAAATTTCGTAAATGAGTTCTGGCAAATTTCTCCACTTAAAATGTCCCCTGGAAAGTTTGCCCTTGAAACTTCCCTCCCAATTACCCCTCGGAAGAAGAAAGAAAAAAAAACAAATAAACACACATTCATGATCTTTCTTCTGGCAAAAATTCAAAATTCTTCATTTTTGCTGATGGGAGCTAAGCCTCTACAGTAGGGCTCTCTGATATACTGAACAATTTTGTTTCCATCTTTTAAGATAATGAGGCAAATTTTCTCAGGCTTGTAGCTTTTGATGGGTAGCCTAAACTTATTGAACCATATATATTTGGAAACAGCATAAAAAGAAAATTCTGTTTATGTATCTATTGATATCACACTTCCATGTTTACAGTTTTGGTTGTGCTGAATTGCTCCTCACATGCAGTTTGTTACCATAAACCGTTTGAGACGGACTATATGAGGGCACTATTTGATGCCCTTTTTTGCTCTTTCCACATAAAATAATTATTTCACTTGTAAATCCTGTTTATAACCTTTCACAGACCCTAAGGTGACACTCAAATCCTTATTTTAGGCAAAAAATGGGTTAAGAACATAGCATGTGACTCTTTCCAACTCATAAATTCAACAAGCATTGAATAAAAGCAATTAGATTAAATAAACTTAACAATTAATAAATCTTTTGGTAGCATACTGCCATTTTAATTGATATTTGAAAAAACTTTGTTTTCTTGGTGAACAGGTTTTTTTGGCCTTTCAAAACCATATTAAAAAACAAAACCTACGTTATAACAGAAGATGACAATGAAAATACACATGATAATGTGATTACCTAGAATTGCAGCTTGGAGCTATCTAAGGATTTTTCTTTGTGAAGCCCCAGATTGATGATTAATAATTTTTTTTAAAGTGTTGTTTAGTGATTATTTGTTGTTAAAAGATCAGTAAATTCCTAGTTAATTTACCACTCTCTGTAGAATTTCTCAGCATCCAACCTTTGTATGAAAATGTCAGTCAGTAGTAACTTTATCATCAGGAAGCTTGTTCCAATAAGTGGCAATCCTTGAGGAATAGAATTGAGTGTAGACCCTGGTTATGGCAGACTGTTTCATAAGTTTCAGTCTGTGATCTCTGTTTCTTGAATTAGGACCAACAACAGAATAATGCTGGGAGAGTGCTGTCTTCATTAGCTTGTAAGTTAGAATGGCATCATCTCTTCTTCTCCAATCCACAAGTGTTGGGAACTTCAGCTTAGCTAGTCTTGCAGGGTAAGAAAGTTCCTGCTTGTCAAATACCATTTTAGTGGCACATCTTCCAGAACGTTAATGCTTTTTTTAAATACAGGGGTTGGGGATGGGGGTTAGACACACTCCAGCTTAGCACTTGGGTTATGGTAGTATTTTATACAGAAGGCCAAAGACCTTGGGGGACAAAGTGGAAAGGGTGCACTTGATCAGCCCTAGAGCTGAATTAGCACCAGCAGTAGACTTCTCTGCAAGGGTATTGAATTTCAATCCATTGTCAATGATGATACTAATATCTCTCTCATCATTTACAGAAGAGATTCGATACTATTACTGCTACTACTACTAACAATTCACGCAGCCTCAAGCCACCTGAGGCCAACATAGCTACACATGCTCCTCTCCTATCCCAATCTATTCAAAGCCTCCCTCTTCCTCCAAGGAAGTTCCCATTTCCTTTAAATATTTCTTTGTGACTTCCTCCCACCCCAACCACAGACGACCTGCTTTCCATTTAGCAATAGATGGTTGGCCAAAAAGGCAAATCTTTAGCAATCTCTCATCTTCATCTGCAGAATGTGCCCTAGCCATCTCAACCCTTCTCTCATTATAGACCTTTCCGTACAGCCTATCGTTTGGAATACGGTCAGTAAGTCGGCTACCCGAAACAGTACACACTTTCCGTACAGCCTATCGTTTGAAATAAGGTCAGTAAGTCAGCTACCAGAAACAGTACACAGGCAATTTCTCTGGAATATATCTACCAAATCTTCATCCACTTTTCAGAGCGCCTATGCCTCAGGGCCATATTTGACCACTGTCATCACTGTAGCTTCCAATATTCTAATCTTGGTTTGCTGACTTATCTTCCTTTTCTTCCAAACTTTTTATAACTGCAAAGAAACACCCTGAGCGTTGGCTGTTCAACTTTTAACATCTTCAATGCTCCCACTGTCTTTACTAATAATACTACCAAGGTAAGTGAAGCTGTCCATCTGATCAATCTTTTCGCTACCCAGCGTCACCTTTTATTCCTCACTTATTCCTAGTCTTAGTGACTTAGTATTCTTAACATTTATTTTCAAACCTATTCTAGCACCCTAAATCACAAAACCTCTAAAAGTTCACTCATTTTGCTCACACTTTCATCTAGGATGCTTATACCATCAGCACAATCTAAGTCCGGGAGAGTTTTTCCTCCGCATTTGGTTCTATGGTCTCCCAATACCTTTCCTGTGCTTCTTAAGAAAAAATCCATCAAAATGATTCATATAAAGGGGGGATAGAACACAACCCTGATTAACTCCTGTTTTAATACAAAACCAGCTGCTAACCTCATTTCCTGCCTTAAACCCAGCAGTGTTATTCTTGTACATAAAACTAACCACTTCAATGTATTTGTCGGGTACATCATACAAGGATAAAACCTTTACTAAAACTCTTGTATCAACAGGATCGAAAACTTGCTTATAATCTATAAAACTGAGGACCAAAGATGTTTGATGAACTTGGGCACTTTTTATTTTTAACCTAAGAGTGAAAATTTGGTCGACACACCATCTGCCTTTTCTAAAACCTAACTGTTTTTCTCTTAAAACTTTGTCTACAGGATCTCTCAGTCTAAAAAGTACCATATTACTAAGGAATTTGCTACCTAGAGAGACAAGACTAATGCCTCTATAATTATTGCACTCAATTTTATCACCTTTCCTACACAATGGTTTAATTAATATTTAAAAAATCGCTAGGTAATTTCCCCTTTTCAAAAACAATATTCATAATCTTCAGTAACATATTTCTAACCTCAGAGCCGTCATATTTAAGAAACTCCTTTACCACACAATCAGCACCAGGAGCCTTATTATTTTTTACTCTTCCTCACAAAACAAATCTTCCTTCACGTCCAAGGTATCGCAAACTTTTTCATTTTCCTCTTCATCTTTTCCCGCAACTCTTTCTTGGTGTAGCACATTCTCAACCTGCACCTTCCAGATCCTTGGCAATTTTATCCATGGCCTCCGCTTCACACCTCCTTAGTTCATATTGTCATGCTTTCTCCACTTTCTCTACACTCCTTTTGTTTCCATGTGATCTGTCACTCAGATAATTCTTGTACAAGCCCCTTTTCCTTTCTATTAAACATAAAGCTTTTTCACTAATATTCTAGCTGTGGTCTTAACCCTTTTCCCTAAGACATCATCAGCAACTTCACGAATCGTTTCCCTAAAGATATTTCATCCATCTTCCACAATGTCAAATTTTAAACTCTTCAGTTTATTGTTTCATTGTTCCTTGAAAGCTTCCGTTTTAACTTAACCCTAGACACTATCAGATGGTGATCTTAACTTTTAACATCAATAATAGCACTCCTATATACCCTAGTATCTTGTATTGATCCTGCCAGTCTTCAGTTTACAATAACATAAGCAATAAGGTTTGCTTTCTTACCATCACATGAATATAATGTTAATGATTTTCCAAGATTTTAGGTCCGCCCCCAAACTCCCCCCAATGTCACCAGATCCCGCTAGGATTTAAAATAAGAGCTCTGAGACACGAAATCCTTCCAAACATAAAATTTTATTAAGATCCAATCACTCCTTTGTAAGTTAAAAATACCTCATTTTTTCTAATTTTTCAGAATTAATCCTCCCCCCCCCTTCCCAGCTCCCCCAAAGAGAGCATATCCGTTCCGGTTATGTCAATCACATATCTAGGACTCGTGCTTATTTTTCCCACCAAGTTTCATCCCGGTCCCTCCACTCTAAGCATTCTCCAATATTTTAGGTTCCCCCCCTCAATTCCCCCCGATGCCACCGGATCCTGTCGGGAATTAAAATAAGAGCTCTGAGACACGATATCCTTCCAAACTTCAAATTTCACTAAGATCCAATCACTCCTTTGTAAGTTAAAAAACACTTCATTTTTTCTATTTTTTTCAAATTAACAGGCCCTCCACTCCCCCTCCCCAGATGATCAAATCAGGAAAACGACTATTTCTAATTTAATCTGGTCTAGTCCCTGATATGCATGCCAAATTTCATTGTCCTAGCTTACCTGGAAGTGCCTAAAGTAGCAAAACTTGGAGAGACCAACAGACCAACAGAATTTGCAATCACTATATGTCACTTGGTTAATAGCAAGTGCCATAAAAGCAAAACAACTTATTTTAACTGAGCTTAATAATAAACTGAATGAATATGTAAAAAAATAAAAAAAAAAAGAAACATCAAACATCAAAACAAGCTTCAACAATCAAAGCAAAACAACTGATTTTAAATGAGCTTAATAATATAACAAAATAAATATGTAAAAACAAGAAGAAAAAAAACACAACAACATAAAATCAAACATTAATGACAAAGAAGACTAAGATTATTCTGTAAAGGGGCATGATTTTCATATGAAAAGGCTGGTCAGAGATATATTAAGCTGTCAGCTTAAACTAGCTTATATCTGATAGTAGAAGGAGCATCATTGAGATGTCAAACAGAGTAGGGCTCAATACACTTCCCTGGAGAACTCCACCCAAAACATGCAGAGAGGAAGAAAGAATTATGTTACCACAGTCATCAAACAGTCAATACACCGAGATTATTGGCACAGAAAAACAAGAATCCAGAGCATTTCTCTCCAATTTCGACTATACACAGCTTAATTGTAAGTCTCTTGCAACAAGCTTTGTCAAAAGCTTTACAGAAGTCCAACACAATAATATCAGTAGGCACCTCTGCATCAAGTAACCTAGTGATGTAGTCATACAATTTTAGGAGATAAGTGTCAATTGATCTTCCAGAACAAAAACCATACTGTGAGCTATGCATGATATTATTTGCTTTAAGATACTGAATATCAAAAGAATTGACTATTTTTTCAAGAAGTTTAACAACCACTGATGTTGTACTTATAGGATGATCATTTTCAGCCAAATCCTTTCTACTCTTTTAAAATAGGCAGTTTCCTAGTCCTGTGGTAATCTGGAAAGACTCAATGATAAGTAGAATAGCAGGTAAAGTACCTAAAATAAGAGTGTTTGACATTCATGCAGGATACAAGGAGGATTGCAGTCAGAACAAGAAGATACATTAGTTTTAGGGGATGAAAGTTCCTTTAGGACCATCGAATCAGTAATTAAAATTGGTTCCACCTTGAGTGATACATCATACAAAGGAGGAGAGGTAAACAGTACCAGAATCAGAAGAGACAAAAAAAGGAGGAACATTTGGTTGAGATATCCAACTTTCAGCTCAAGATCAACAAAAAGCTGACTATTGTGCAGTATGTCCAGGATTGAACATCCACTGTGAGATTTTTGAGAAACATAAAGCCAGAAAGTTTTTGGGTTTATCCTTGTCCAAATTTGCCCAAAAAAACTTCTCATCAACTCCTTGGTTAGGTTTGTTGCCTGGTTAAAAAAGATTTGTAGACTTAATAATTTTTTCCCATAACATTTCCATGCTTGAAGATTTCTATTATTTAGCCTACAAATTCTAGATGGGAGAAATGGTAATCTTCTAGCCTGACAGGCACAAAAAATTCTGGTAAAAGACTTTTGAGCATGCAAAAGTTCAGCTTTATTACTTGAGGAATTATTTTCAACATTCAGAGCAATAAGTTGATGCCAACTCACTTTGGCAAGTTTCTCCAAGACTAGTTTGTAACCAGTATATTTTGTTATTTAGGAAAAGGTTTAGTATTAGGCAAACACAGCTCTGGAATAATTGCAACATAGTCATTGTTTATAACCTGTTTTGAACTTTTTCTTAGAACACAGGTCTAGAATACTGAGCATGACCAGATCAAGAATGTTAGAAGCTTACTTCCTCTAAAACAAGTTGGTTCACATAGTATTTGGTAAAAAGAATGCTCAGACAGAGTATACAGAACAAGAAAATTCATAAGCAAGGTACAAAAGCAAGATACATCAATTCAAATAATTCCAGGAAGATTAAAGTTACCCAAGAGAACCAAAATCATAATTTGTGCAATCAGTTAGCATTGCAGCAAAATTTGATTTAGAGTCTAAATTTAGGCTAATAGAAAATCAGTATATTATAAAGAAAGAATTTCTTTATGTCAATGTTACATCACTGTGTAGATCCTATATTAAACCACTTAACTTTTCAATTTGAAATTTATCTCCATGTGCAAATGAGTGCTTCATTTCCGAAGTTTTCATTTGAAGTGTATTGTAATGAAAGGAGATATGATACTCTGATTTGTAGAAACATACTGGATATTATAAAGTAAGAATTCCACTTTTTAGTTTTTGGGCATTGTTTGAGCTATAAATGGAACCATCAGTGGGAGGCAGTTATTTGCTTATTTATTTACTTAAAAACACATTTTTGACTTTTACTTAGTATGGACTATTTGGACCCCTTAAGAGCTCAGAATATAACTGCCATCAAAAAGAATTATTAAATTGTGAAAAAACATAAAAAAGGCATCCAGTGATGTATTTACTTTCATTCTAGCTAAATTGTTTTGTCAGCTATAAGTTTACCCAAAAAGGAATGAAGGATATATTTTCAATCAGCTCACTAATGAGATTTCTAAGAAATAGATATAATTCTAGAATCAAAATTTCATGCTATCTAAATACAATATTCATTTGAGTCAGAAATGAAGTTTAGAAACACCCCCTAACCACTAATGTGAAAATATGGTATGTACCCTGAGTTGTATGTATGCACTGAATTCTCTGTGAGCAATTTTTTTCAAGCAGATTTAACAGTTTGTCAAAACCATGGAAAATTCACTGTATATAAACAATTCAGGAAATAAAATTATACAATAAGAGGGATGGGGTGAAGTTTATTTACAATGCATATAAAATTTATGTTTGGAGTCAGAATGAAATTCTGATTCTAGATGTATGTCTACCTCTTAGCTTTCTCATTAGTGAGTTAGTTGGAAAATTTACCAAATCAAACAGACCTAGGCTAGTAGGTTATACTCACCTTGTCCTAATATCAATTATAGAATCTTGTATATACTAACTCAAATCTATAGCCTAAACTACATATAGACCATCAGTGGAGGAGGTGCTTTTGCAAGAGAGACTATAGTAAAATTCTGGTTTATCTATTTTTAACTATTTTGGAAAGGGGTTAGGTTAGATTTCAAAACTGGATCTATATACTAAAGTATGTCCTGGGTAGGAATTCTGAATTATCTACCTCTACACCTTCTCTCTTTAGAGGACAGTGACCTTGGATGACATTTAAAAAATGTTGTGTTATGAAAGTGAAATCTTCAGCTTAATGAAGTACAAGAAAACTTTTCTCAGCTTTACAACTTTGCTCAATCTTAATTTATGCCTATGGGGTTTCAAAAATCTACAAATAGCCTAGTTCCTAAATTTCAAAGAAAAAAACAATTGCTACAGCTTAAAATTTTACTCAAATAACAGGAATTACATTTTCAGAACTAAAACCAGAGAAAAAGATCTGATAAATGAAAATCAGAAGAGGGTTAAGATGGAAGCTTGGCCATACCTTCCCATAGGATGTTTTTGGCCCTGGATATATTACTGAAAGGTTCATTTCCCTAAACAAGCCTATTTCCAAAATAGAGAAAAGTAGCTAAACTAAAATTTTACCAGAATAATTAAATTAACCTATTAATTATTAGGTTTAATTAATTAACCTAGTATGTTCACGTTGTCTCTATCTTCTACCTCCACTCCTTCTCCCTCTAGAGGGCCCTGACCTTTTAAAAATATGTGTGTTATAAAAGTGAAACCTTGCAAAATAGATCTTCTGCTTAATTGAAGTAGCCTACAAAAAAATTGTTTTCAGCTTCATAATTTTGCTCAATTCCATTTTAACCTATAAGGTTTTAAAAATATGCAAATAACCTGAATTTCCTAAATTTTGTAAAAAAACAAAACATTGATATGACTCAAAATTCTACTCAAATAACAGGAATTGCATTTTCAGAACTGAAGGCCAAGAAAAAGCAACTAGTAACTGAAAATTAAGTTAAATGTTGTTTAGTCAAAATTTCAATAGGTATAGACCTGTCATATAAGAAAATTTCAGGGCCCTCTAGAGGGAGAAGGAGTGGATGTGGAAACTTTAAAATACCTTCCCAGGACATACTTTAGCCTGTAGACCCATCCCTGAAAGTTTCATTTTCCTAACCTAAGCCCCCTCTGAGATAGCAAGAAGTCAATTAACTAGAATTTTACCATACTTAGGCCTATTTTAACTAGGTAGCCAATTCAGCTCCACCCTTGAACTAGAGGATAAAGTACCTGAAAGTGGAAAAGAGCAATAAAGAAAAAAAAGAATGATAAAGATTTTAATTACACGAGAGAAAGGTTTATTATTCAGTCCAGACTATCCAATTCTGATCATTCAAACCTATTCAGATGAATTTCATTAACTTTTAATTTAAATTTTGGCAGGCTCGGCTAAAACAAATAAATAAATTGATAAAGATGGCGATGCTCACGCATAGTTTTTAGTTGTGCTTTTCGGACATTTGCTATTGCTACAAAATCAAAAAATGAAAAAAAAACTGTTATTTAAGTCAGAGTAAGAAAAATATTTTTCACAGAGTCTCTATGAGTATACTGCAATTATCCATAAAAACACAACTTTATAATTTCCCTCTCTTCAAGGAGAAATTATGGTCGTAAAAAGTGAGACCAGGCTCATTTAGTCATAGATTTTAGCTCCTGGTACCCAGATTAAAGCATTTAGCACTGAAAATACAACTTTTTTACTCTTTTGCAGCCATTTGAGTCTACGTGGAAGCCAAATGAAGCATTGGACTGTTCCAGCTACTACTGCTACTATCAACTTGCTGATGCATCAAACCAACCAAATTCAACACAGCCGTGCAAGCTCCCTATCCATCCCAATCTATTTAAAAGTTTCCTCGTTATATCCTTAAAATATGTTTTAGTTTTTATTAAATGCTTTTTTACGACCTCTATCCACTTCACTTTGACACAATCTGATTTTTGTTGAAAGAGAGCCAATCAGGACGATTTTTGGCAATCTGTCATCCTTTATCTGCCAAGTATGTCCCAGATATCTCAACCTGTCTCTCATTATGACTCTAGGAAGCAATATAGTAGAATATTTTCCTGGCAACTTACTGTTTGATATACGGTCGTTCCAGCGGGTAGCAAAATCAAACCCTATACAATTCCTTGGGAAAAGAGATAACAAAATTTTCTTTAATCTGCTGATGCACCCAAGCTTATTAATCACAATTGACTCCCGTCTTCACTTCTAATGTTCTAATCTTTGCTCACAACCTTATCTTACAGTTCTTCCTAAAATATTTTATATTTATTTATTTATCTATTAATACATCAAATGGTGACCAATAATAATTGTTGCTATAGACACAAAACAAGAAATAAGCTAATTAGCAACACTAGCAGCACTTATAAATGTTAGAAGAAAAAAAAAGCAACTCTTATCCAAAACTCATAACTCATAAACTGAAACAAAAACTCATAAGCAGAATATCAACTTATAACTAATAACTAAATATCAAAAACTCCCAAATAGAAAGGTGTCTCCACTAAAGAACGTTTAAATATCTGCACAATCCCAGCTTCCACGACTTCAACGGATAGACTATTGCAAGGTGAAACGACCCTACTGAAAAATGACCCTATTGGAAGGGTGTTTTCTATAGCTTTTTCAGCTGTAGAAAAAGACCCTTGGCTTTTCTGCTTTTCAAAATTTTCAGGACCGATCTTTTTGTTACCCAACATCGTCTCTTCACCATTATTTACTCTCGGTTCTAGAGCAAATTCGTGTTTTCATTCGTGTTTTCAACTGGTTTTCAAATCTGTCATTACACCATCAACATTCAAGACTTCCAAAAGATCATTTATTTTTCTGATATTTTCATCAAGGACGCTCAAATTATCCGCATAACCCAAGTATAGGAATGTTTATCATTCCTTGTTTTCCCATACCCTTTGCTGCACTCTATAGGACAAAAAAAAATATCAGAACAGACCATATAAGTGATGATAATATGTAACCTTGATTAAATCGTGATTCTACACAAACCAGCTACTAGTTTCACATCCTACCTAAACCAAGATAATATTGTTCGCATAAACGGCAATTATCATTTTGATCTGCCACTGTAATTACCACACTCACTTTTATGACCATTCTTGTAAAATGGTTGAATTAAATTTTCTTAAAATCGCTCTATTCTCTTTCTTTTTTAAAAACCATATTCATATCCTTCTGCAATTTATTTCCAACTTCACAACCTCCGAATTTTAAAATATAACATCATCACCTGAGGCCTCATTATTTTTTTTAATTCTTTTAGTACTGTCTCTAACTCATCTTTACAAAATAATTGTTTATCAGCTTCCAAAATGTCACAAAGTTTTTCATTCTTCATGATATGATTTTCCATAGTTCCATCACGGCTTCACACGTTGCCAACATGCTCTGTCTATCTCTCTTTAATGCTTTCCTTATTAATAATTGGGACCCGTTCCTATCTTTAGCTTGTACAAAATAAGATTGACTGTTTCCTCATAAATTTCGTAATTTTTTAACATAATAATGCATTATTTTCCTATTATACCATCTGCCTGGACTTTCTAGATCTTTTGCAATTTTATCCATTGGCTTCACTTCGCATCTTGCCAGTTCATATTTTAATACCTTCCCTATATTTTTCCTATTCCCATTATATCTGTTACTTAAATACCTTCTGTACAACCCCTCCTATTTTCTGTAAGACTTGAAGCGTTTTTACTAATTCTTCTAGTTGTTTTTCTAGCTTTCTTCCCTAAGACAAACGGAAATTCCCTAACTCTCTTCCCTAAGGCTTCCCGTAAATCATTCCTTCCATTTTCTACATTGTCAGATTTTAGAATCTCCAGTTTCATACTAAGCCCTCCAGGAAAGTTTCTCTCAGATTCTCATGCTGGTGTCTACCAGCGAAACTTCTTCCTGGAATGTAGTTATCCTTCTTAAATTTCAGCTTTAGATTTATTCTAGACACTATTAAATGTTGATATTACTTCTAACATTAGTAATAGTACTCATATACGCCCCATTATCTTCTATTGATCCTGCTAGTCTTCAGTTTAAAATATCGGAAGTGATGGGCCACGGGTGCTGATTATCAGATGAATGCCATTTTTTTCTTTTTCTTATTAGTACCTATAAGCTTATTTCTTTCTTTTTACTTGCCTGCGATAATATTTTACGTCTCTGAATTAATAATCCAGCGTATTAAGACGGACATAAAATGTCAGCTAAACAGTGACTCACCCGCAAATTCAGATCTATATAACCAGATTTGCCAGGTTTTCTTCCAGTTTTAATTAACCAGCCATTAATTATGAAACATTTGTAGTTGTGTGTTGTCACTATTGGTCAGAATATCAAAGGGAAAAAGGCTGTACAGGCTACATTTTTCGTTTTTACCTTTTATTTCAAGTAGGTGAAGTATTTATTTTCTTATAACTATACCTCAATTTTTCATAGGTCCAGATTTCAGAGCATTTTGACACAATCTTTTGCTCTAGGTTGGTTCGTCTCCAATTTTGACGAGAGGATCTCATGAGACAAGACATTTGCGTCATTTTTGAGCATAGATAAAAGTAACCGATTCGGTTGTATCTCTGGGACACCTATCCCCAGCCAAGCGCCTTCCGTGGTACCCTAAAGTGACGATTGAGCAATAGCGTCTCAGGGAGAGTTCGAACGAAAGGTTTCTTCTTTTCTGAGGAGGTTTTTCGTAGGCTTTAAGGATATAACCACACAAGTCATAATCTGTACAAGTTGTTTTACATAGAAAGTGAAGTCTAAGCTTCAGTCTTGCTGTGGTTTCCTTACCCAATGGCAGTGATTCAAATCTGAGTTTCTTATGACATGGGCTAATTTGGAGTAAAAATACCCAACAAATTAAAAAAAAAGTTAATTGATTTAAAATATCCGGGGCCAAGTCAGAATATAGAACCAAGGCATTAAAGCAATTATAGTGCTAAAAAAGGCACTATATATGCTTTAATGTATCTCCTACAAATATAGAAGAATTTTTAAGAAAAGCCTATAAAGATCCCTTCCCCAGGAATAGGATGAATAGACGCGAGAAAGCAAGTGAGACCTTTCGAGATATAATTTTTAAAGTAGAAGATTACTGTTGGCAAGTTTTCCGGAATTAGTTGTGAACAGTGAGAGAAGGTAAGGATCTTGTCACTTAGGGGAAGCCTGCCAGTTCGGAAGTTATAAGTTTGGACGTTTAGCAAAATTCTGCTTTTGAAGAATTAACCAGTGGTGCAGATATTGAAATTTTGAAAAATGGTGGTATTATCCTGGGTATTTTGTAGTCCTACTAGTTCAGTGTAAAGACTCTCGTGTTTCCTAGTAAGTTTATGCCTGCTTTTCCCTTATAAACCAAACGCATTTAAATTTCAAAGATAAAATCATATTTAAGGGATTTGTTTCAGGCGATTTATGCTAAGGTTCATTACGTCACTATCGAGATTTGTAGAAATTCACAGCACGATTTTTTTCTTTTTATTCCTAAATTCGTAGAAGCAGATGTAATTAAAAATTTTATTTCCGCTATTCTTTTATTAAGATTTTTAGATGGCTATTGAATCTTCTTTTGAAAGAGTCAGTAGAGAAACTTTTGGGAATAACTTGCTCAGGAGGACCACTTCAGATGGAAGTGAAATGTTGGATAAAGCTTTTCCTCAAGAACTCTTTTCTCGGCTTGCAAGCCTCAAGATAATTCGATTGAGCTGTGCGCCTTCGTGTCTGTCTTGTTGGTTGGACAATTGAAGGCACAATACGAGAAAGCTCTAGAATTATGAGAATTTGAGCACTTGTAGAAAACAACCATCGACACTACATCAATCCTCTCACTAACAGACTGGAGAGAATCATGAGGAACAACTAAATCTACCCTATTTTGGATCTTTTTAAGTGTTGTTAGCACCGTTTTCGAAGCAACAACATACAGCGGGTATCAATACTCGGTAATGGGTCTGATGCAAGACTTGTAAAGTGGGATGCTCAAGCTGAATGGTAGAAGGTTTTCGCAGCGAGGCGTTATCCCCAATTTCCTTACGCAGGATGTTTTTATCTGATTAAGAAGGGTGCTTCAAGAGAGAAAAGTTGAATAGTTGAATTTTGTGTCACTATTTGTCTTCAACGATATATTGAATATACCCGCTTTATTATGTGGCGAATATTGACTTCGCCATTATAAATTATTTGATTAAAAAGTTACATTACGGCATGGATAGTACGTACTTTTAGATTTAAAGGAGATGATAAGTATATTAATTGACGGAGATAATGCCTAATAAGCGGAAAAATGCTCAATTAATGGATTCATATGGATAACCTTATTAAACAGTGCTCAAGCTTTGGTTATAATGGTCTAAAATATCTAATTTCTAGGATACCTAGCAATATAAATTTTCTAACAACACTGTGCAAGGATCCTAGCTATAAAAGATTTGGTTGTCATGAGTCTATAATTATTCAATAAATGTATAAGGTAGAGTTGTTGACTTGTCTTGGTCTAGAGGCTTTTTCTATCAGTGAACATAGCTTACCAATAAGTTCCACTGAAATGTGTCAACTTTCTTAACTACCTCTTTAAAAGCCTTATTAGCATAAGCTTCAGTGTCACTAGGGTATTTATGATGCTTCAGAATATTTTCTAAGTGGTGTAGTGACAAAACCTGCCCTTTCTTTAAGTTTGATTCTTTTTTTAAAAACGTTTTCATATTCCTTGACAGCAATTCTTTCCGCCTTAGTACCCGAAGGTAGAGAGAGAGAGAGAGAAAGACCCTCGTGTCATAAGAAATACCATCGAGTTTGGCGGTTACTCCGGGAAGAATAATTACTCCTCATTCTTCACCTCAAAAGATTAATAGCGTTGAGATGCCTAAAACCTAAAATTCTAAAGTGATATGACAGCTAAGATGAGAGTGGCATTCCGTAAAATAGTTTGGCAGACAGAAATAGCCAGGCTATCCTGTCTAAAGAAGAAGACACTTGGCTATTCGATAAGAGGGGGGAGGCTTGGCATTACGTAGGGGAGTGAGGAAGATGGAAATGGCCAGGCCATCTTGTGTAGAAAATGAAACACGTTACATTATTATTCCGGATAAAAATAATTCTGAAATACATGATTTTTAGAAAATGGTAAACTTATTTCAAAATAGAGCTCTCTGTGTGCTAGACAAGGCTGACAATAAATTTACAATCCGTGCATTTCCTCGAAAACTTCTAGAAATTTAGTATAAAATAAAAAAAACCTAACATGGGAAATAAGCTCCCATTTAATGACGATTTATGTTTTTCTTCTGTAAAAACAAAGAGAAGTAAAAGACAGAAAAAGCTGCGAGACGACGAAACTAAAATTGAAAAAATCAGTCTGAGATGGCAGACACTAGAGTCATATTCCAATTTCATGATGTTTTGTGGGAGCGAAAAAATGTGAAAAAGTAGAAGAGAAAAAAAAAAGAAAATGAAAAAATGACACTGTTCTGTAAACAGGGTACATAAAACAAACAAGTCTCTTATGGATACCAGATAACATTTTTTACGCAAAAAAATTCTTCTGTCAATGAGCAAAAATAAAAATCCTTTACTGGGGGACAACTTTCAATTTACATTTAATATTTGAGAATTTTGTTCTTTGATTTCTACTTACAACAGAAAATTGACGATACCCATGGCCGTATTGGGCGGGGGGGGGGGAATTTGAATCCCTACCAGCCCCCAAAATTTTGTCCGACTCGTAAAAGCGAAAAAAATGCATATAAAGAAATTTTGATCCGTTTTTAAAAGTTTTTTGTAAGCCCTCTCCCTCCTCCTCAAACACAAACCTAAGATATGCCCTTGACGGTGCTATATTCAGCCATAGTTACAGTGGAAAGTACAATTACGAATAAAAAAACTTCTTGGGAAGGGGGAGACATTTCTAAAGGTAATACAACGAAGCTCCAAAAGTACCTTTAGTTAAGGTTCTTCTATCTCGACGGACACAGTGAAAGTTTGGTGGAGTGTTTTGGCTACACATATACAATTTTATGCTAAATTTGGCCAATGGATTTACTCATACACTATCTTTATAAACGAGGAATAATTGTATATTTACTTATATATACATTTATTTTTTTTCTCGAAAATGGCTCCATATGTTTCGGGAAAATTGGAATCCTGGAATACTCTGGCCTAAAAAAACGATCTAGATAGGTCAAAAGTTTGAGAAAATTTTTTGAGAGCTTTGATTTTTGAAAAAAAGTAAGTGACGTCATTTTTATATACATCAGTATTGCAATGACGTTGTCACACTTATTTTGGAAAATTAAAGATTTTCATGTATGGAGAAGTTTATATTAAATTGCTTAGAGCAAAAAATGATAATTGCATAAATATTTGCATATATTTTTACAAGGGATTACATCAATTAAAAAACCTTAAAAAAGGAAACAAAAAGTTGGAAGCTTGGTAGAAATCGTTGTTCGAAATCGGGTTTGCGGTAATTATCATATATCTTTGAATAAAACCTTAAACAAGAAAACCAAAAGTTTGAAGCTTGAAAATTTTTGTAAGTTTAGTTCAAAATCGCTAAAGTTTTTATGTAAACTGCAAGTCCTGTGGTGTCGCAGTGGATTTGACCTTAGCTTGGTAATACGGGACCCAGAGATCGAATTACGCTGCAGGAATGCACTGCAGGGCCGACGCAGGGACCTTAGTAGTCAAGAAGCGTCGTTAATTCTTAAATAATAAATGTAAACTGCAAAAATATTTGAGGTGCCGGAGCAATAGTTTTATGATTTTTATTCAAACTAGAAAAATACCTGAAAATTTTAAAATTAGTTTTTTTTTTTGTTAGATAAAATCCACTCGCTACATGATTAAGCTTACAGGTTTGAACGCAACCAGTTATATAACGTCAGTAGTAAGGCCCAAAAACGAAAATTTGCAGTTATTACAAATGATGATTCAATATTTTGACAAGGTATTGCAACAATTCAAAAAGCTTAAAAAAGAAAATCAAAATGTTGAAGCTTAGTATAAATCGTTGTTAGAAATTAGATTTGCTTCAGTAATCAAATATCTTTGAAAATATACAGTACTAATAGACATTTAAATTACGTAAAGAGCAAATTCTATATATTTTGACAAAGGATTACAATAGTTAAAACCTTAAAAAAGAAAACCAAAAGTTTGAAGCATAGCAGATATCGTTGTTAGAAATTGGACTTGCTTTAATAGTACCTAAAGACTGCAATACGAAAAGACAGCAAATTGTCTCAAATTGTCTGCGGTTAGAAGACAAGCGACAATGAGAATCGATATATAGAGGCCTGCTGCTAGCCGATTTCCTCCCCTCACAAAAGAGTATACACTGTTTGGTTCTTTTGTTTCTCTGACTCGCAAATTCATCTTAAAAATGCAGGTAAAGCCTACTTCCACTAGAAAACTAACTCATCCCAAAAATTATCTTGGTAAACCCTCTCCCCCATAACAAGCTTTCTGTCATGCTGGCAATTCCTCGAAACATTACTCAATCCCAGGAAAAAAATTCCTATTTTTTTTAAAACACAGACGAATTTTTTTAACACAGAAGAATGCCAAGTCTCCTCCCTATATGAACTTTCTGGGAGGGTGTAAGGAGGGACGCTTTGGATAGATTGGGATGGAGAAGGAGCATGCGTAGCTGTGTTGGTCTCAGGCAGCTTGGTGCTGCAGTGATCTGTTAGTAGCAGTAGTTCCCCAGCCCAACAGCCTTCCCAAAATAAAAAGCTTACCCTGTCAATTGGTTATTTTACTTATTAATTATTTAGACGATGAAGTATTAAGTTATCTCAATTAGTTATAGTAATATATAGGCGATATTCACAAGCTCATTGATAAGACAACTTTTGATTTCCACTACTATTCGTTACTAGCAGAGAAGCTACCATAGCTAATATTCCCGACCGACAACTAGATTGGACCTTGAAATTGAATCTTGGTAATTAATGGAATGTGTTTATAGATGTAAGTTTATAGCACCCAACTCACATTTTCCAACATCTACCTTTTTGGGGGGGGGGGGGGGGCTGTGATCATTGTAATGAATGTTTCAGTATCTTCAAGGCAAAATTTGCATGCCAAAATGAGAAAAATGTAATAATAACATATTCAAACCAAAGAGTATACGTAACTAGTAGTGGAAACTAGCGCTAGTTTAAAATAACATATCCACGCCATCTACCGTTTGGCGACACTTAGCATTTGTTCAAGCTTTGTAATCGTTTTTCTGTCAGAAACTGAGATCAGAGACTTATTACTACCTATTTTTACCAATTACGCTAATTTAAGCTAGTTAGTCTTATTATTACACTGAAAAAATGCCAAGTGTCGCCAAACGCTAGATGGAATTGAAATTTTTTATTGACAAGCGCCATTTCCACTCTTATAAGTCAAAAAGTGCCAAGTATCGCCAAATACTAGATGGCATTGATATTTTTTTTTATCGACACTAGCGCACGTTCCCGCTCTTATAAGTTAACCATACTCCTTGATCCAAACATACAACTAAAAATCTAATCATTTTATTAAAGCAAAAATAATGCGATATGCGCTTTACATCGTTGATTAATGGCTGTAAAAATATGAGTAAAGAATAAAGCTAAGAGCTCATGGCTTTTTTTCGTTTTAACTTCGTAACCATCTTTGGCACTTTCAAAATTCCATGTTTTTTAGGTGGCTTCGCAGATTCTGGGGGCTGTAATGACAATAAACTTCGAGAGGAGTCCTATAAAAAAAGTAAACATTTATTATGACGAAAAATTGTAACTCTATCTTCCTTTATTTTTTCAAACAGTTCGAGGTAACAAACTGTAAGTAAGGAGCGACCCGGCTCAATAGTACCGAAACTCTAAAAACGGAATTTTGGTACTAATAGATAAATTAAAAGAATTGAATTTGTATGGTGATTTCAAATATACAAGTTTTATCAAATTTAGTCTTGCTCATCAAAGGTTGCGAGCCTGAGAAAATTTGCTTTATTTTCGAAAAAGGAGGAAACATCCCCTGAAAGTTTCAGAGTCTTAATGAAAATCACACCGTCAGATTCAGCATATAAGAGAACCCTACTGTAGAGGTTTCAAGCTCATATCTGCAAAAATGTGGAAGTTTGTATTTTTGGCCAGAAGAAATATCACGGATGCGTGTTTATTTTTTTTTCCAGGAATGATCGTATCGACCAGTGGTTCTAGAATATCGCCAGAGGGTTCATTCAAACGGAAATTAAAAGTTCTAGAGCCCTTTTTAAGTGACCAACAAAGAAATTGGAGGTCAACTAGGCCCCCTCCCACGCTCATTTTTCCAGTGTCACTAGATTAAAATTTGGGGATAGCCATTTTATTTAGTATAGTCGGAAAAATCTAATACCTATGTCTTTAAGGATGACTTAATCCCCCACAGTCTCCGGAGGAAGGGCTGAAAGTTATGAACTTTGCCCATTATTTATATACAGTATTAGTTATTGGGAAGTATACAGACGTTTTTAGGGGGAATTTTTCTAGTGGGGGGGGGGGGTCAGGGTTACGTGGGAGGATCTGTCCGAGAAGGAATTGTCCGTAGAGAAGCAACTGTCTAATGAAGGGGTGCCGGTTTTTCCCAGTAATATTTAAAAAACGATCAGAAACAAAATTAAAGGAAAGTTTTTTCAACTGAAAGTAAGGAACAACATTAATACTTAAAACGAAAAGAAATTATTATGTATATGAGGGGGTTAGCTCCCTCGTCAATACTTCACTCTTTACGCTGAAGTTTTTCTTTTAGTACTTTCAAAAGAGCTATTCATTCTAATTAAACAGTTTTTGTGATTCAGGGATCATTCTTAAAGAATTGGAGCCCAATTCGAACTTTAGCATAAAGAGCGAGGGGTTGACGAGGGGGCGAACCCTCTCATACATGCAATAATTTATGTTCGTTTTAAGTTTTAATGTTGCTCCTTACTTCCAGTTGAAAGACTTGTTTTTTTATTATTTAAATTAGAAAGGATGATAAAGACAGGGGGAGATGTAGAGCCTTATTTGCACCCAAAAACATCCCTTTGTACCCAAGTTTTGGTTAAGAACACCCCTATTTTTAACCGAGTTTAATTTTAAAAACTTTGTCGCATACAAATTTTACTGCAAGAGCCAAAGTTGCATGTAACATGGCCAGGAGCTGTTCGCATCACCCAATCAATTACGGACGGCTCAAATGCGTAACAAGTCGACAACAATTGATACTTGACAAACACATTTACCTTATTCTATTTAAAACTTACCCCCCCCCAGGGGTACAATTTGCTATGGGACAGAGATACACCTACCATTGACCTCAGTTGCCCCCCCCCGACCCCAATTCAAAAACCAACACAATTTCATTAAGCTATATACCCCTATACATCTGTTCATTTATCTCTCTTTCATTTTCTCTTCTTTCTTTCATTCTTTAATTACAGTACTTACCTTACTCTCTTTTATTTCGTTTTATGTTTCCTATTTTTTTTTTCATTCTCTAATTACACTACTTCGCTCCCTTCCTTTAATTTTTCTCGCTTTCTTCCAAGAAAATAAATCAACACACTTTTACAGAGCTAAACGCCCAAATTCAAAAATCCTCACAATTTCATTGAATTATACCCCAATCCAACTGTTCATCTATCTCTCTTTCATTTTCTTTTCTTTATTACATTCTCTAATCAAACTGCTCACTTTACTCTCTTTCATTTCCTTTCCGTTTCTTTATTTGTTTTCATTCTCTAATTACATTAATTGATCCACCTTCTTTCATTTTCTCGCTTTCTTTCAAGAAACAAAGTCAACACACATTTACAAAGCTAAACCCCCCAATTCAAAAACCATCACAATTTCATTTAGCTAAATACCCTAGTTCAATGTTCATCTATCTCTCTTTCATTTTCTTTTCTTTCTTTCATTCTCTAATCAAACTGCTTACCTTACTCCCTTTCATTTCCGTTTCCTTACTTGCTTTCATTCTCCAATTACACTACTTGACTCACTTTCTTTCATTTTTCTCGCTTTCTTTCAAGAAACTAAACCAATACGCTTTTACAAAGCTAAGCACCCAAATTCAGAAACGAACAAAATTTCATTCAGCTAAATACCCAATTCAACTGTTCATCTATCTCTCTTTCATTTTCTTTTCTTTCTTTCATTATCTAATTAAACTGCTCACCTAACTCGCTTTCTTTCCTTTTCCGTTTCTCTACTTTCTTTCATTCTCTAATTACACTACTTGACTCACTTTCTTTCATTTTCTCGCTTTCTTTTAAAAAACTAAATCAACATAATTTTACAGAGGTAAACGTCTGAGTTTGAAAATCGACATAATTCCATTAAGCTAAATACCGCAATTCAACTGTTCATCTATATCTCTTTCATTTTATTCTCTTTACTTCATTCTCTAATTAAACTGCACACCTTACTCTCTTTCATTTAATTTTCCGTTTGGTTACTTTATTTCATTCTCTAATTACACTACTTGACTCACTTTCTTTCATTTTCTCGCTTTCTTTCAAAAAACTAAATCAGCACAATTTTACAAAGCTAAACGTCCGAGTTTGAAAATCAACGTAATTCATTAAGCTAAGTACCGCAATTCAACTGTTCATCTATCTCTCTTTCATTTTATTTTCTTTACTTCATTCTCTAATTAAACTGCTCATCTTACTCTCTTTCATTTCCTTTTCCGCTTCGTTACTTTCTTTCATTCTCTAATTACACTACTTGACTCACTTTTTTACAAAGCTAACGTCTTGACACAATTTTACAAAGCTAAACGTCCCAATTCTAAAATCAACACAATTTCACGAAGTTAAATACCCCAATTCAACTATTCACCTATCTTTGTTTCATTTCTTTTTCTTTCTTTCATTCTCTAATTAAACTGCTCACCTTACTCTCTTTCAGTTCCCTTGAGAATATCTCATTTTCTTTTTCAAGATTCCTACTAGTCGTTCCTTTATTCTTTTCATCTTTAATCAGATTCTCTTCTTCACAGCCAAAATCCTTCGACGAAAGACTTAGTCGACTACTACTATTACGAGATAAAAACAGCTCCTTGAGCCAACGCGAAGATCCTCGGCCGGTCTTCGACTTTGGTGACAGCTCTTGAATTTGCTCCCTTGCTTTCAACTTCTCTGCTTGCTTCGAAAGTAGATGAATGCTATTGATAAGGCGAGCATAGCTATCGACGTTTTTATTACAGAAATCCAGCTTTGATATGGGTGCTAACGATTCTGGAATTCGAACTTCTCTATCAATCCGACATGGAATGATTTTCTTTGGCTGTTCTGAAAAAAATAACCAACTAGAGAGAAATGTAAAGCAAGATAAGAGAAGAGGTATCAAAATAGAAAATAGTTAATTAGGAACAACTGAAGAGCAGTATTAAATAAAAAAAGGAAGAAGGAGGAATAGAGCTGCCCCCAGGGCCTAACTTACAACGCCTGCCCCCGGGCCCTGGGACCTTTTTTGACACCGAAATTTTTTTTGTATGACCTTTGAATTATTTCTAACAAAATGTCTATCCCAAAATTTTATCTGGGCTAGTTACCTTCCGATCACTTTTGACTCTGAAAAAGTCAAACGTATAAAAAGTCATAAAATGTATTTATGACACTGAAAAAGTGAACTAGAACTTTCAATTCCTAACCAATTGAGCACTCTCTGAAGTTTATACGAGCATCCCTTCCATAGGAACCTTACATATCCACAGGGTATAACTTACAAAACCTGCCCCCGGACCCTGATGACTTGTGTTGCCACTGGAGTTTTTGTTATATGACCTTTGAACTATATTTAACAAAATGGCTATCTGAAATTTAAATCAGATTTATTTAGGGAAAGAAGGGCTTAGAAAGGGGGGGGGGGCTAGTTGTCCTCCGATCAACTTTGATTCTTAAAAACTGAAATAGACCTTGTATGGCCTTTGCTATAGGCAACGCTATAGTCTTGCCTCTGAAAAATATTCCGAGTCGTTTTTGAGAAAAGACAACTGACTGAAGACATTTTCCCTAGAAAATTGTTTTATTACGAAGCTATAGTTTATAGATAGACAGATAGATAGATAGATAGACAGATAGATAGATTTATTCACACGAAAAGCCCAATTGGGCCATGGTGACATACACAAAACAAGTGAAAAAAAAATACAGCAACAAACATTGACTGAAAGGACATTAAACTAATTATTTAAGAAAACATCACGATACCTCATACCTATCCGGACGAATTTTCCAATATTATTTATAGTTAAGTAACATCTACTTCTCAGAATTTCCAAAATCCAATCTCTCCCCCCAACCTCCCTACCAAATATTTTCAAGCGCAACTCCCTCAACTCCCTACAATCCCCTAAAAAATGTTGCAAAGACTCATCCATCTCTCCACACATAGGGCAACTGTAAGGACCATCCCTCAATCTATTTCTCCCTAAATATTTCCTACGTTCTCCAAGAGGCATAAAATTTCCCCTTACATACATTACCCATTTCAAATCATCCGGAGCCAATCCCATTTTTAGGTAAATTTCTTCGCCCCATTTCTCCTTGACCTCCGCATTTATCCCAAGGGACGGCGAGGTGGCCTTCTCAGCTAGCTGAACCTGAACTTCCTGAGATTCTAGCCTAGTAGCAACTAACCTAGATACAGTCCCTACCATCTCTCCTATCCCCTTTCCCTCATTCCAGTAATTACCCAGCTTTGCACGGTCTAATATATTCTTCACCTGATTTGGCCACTAATCCTTCCTCCTATCTTGAAGCATCATTAAAAATGCTTGTTTAACTAGCCTATTATCTTCTATCGATGACACCCTTTCCCAATATTTAACCGTACTAATTGACCTATTCTGTCTCATGCACTTTATTCCTATATCCCCTCTTAGTACTAACCCATTAAACTTATTATCAAGGCCTAACATACGCTTAAAAAACCTCAACTGCATTCTCTCTAAATTCAACCCCTTAATACACCCCCAAAGCTCCGCCCGTAATGCAAAGCCGATCTAACCCTAGCATTAAAAACATACTTTAGCAGTCCTACATCCCTAATTTCCTTTAAAGTGTATAAATAAGATAGACTTATAAAAGGGGGAAAAAGAGAAAAAAGAAGAGAAAAGTAGTCCCTAAATTTGAGGAATAACTGACACATTTTATGAAAACTTTTTAAGAATATGGTTCACTTACCGTGAATATTCGGCATTCGTGAATGTCGAAATTCGCCAGTGAATGTCCGAAATACGTTTTTTTTCTCCTCGGACTTAGTCAGCACTGCCAGTCAACTTTTTCAATTTAATGCAAGCTTTGATGATGACGCATTAGGTTAGATTACGTTTGGATAGTTTAGGTTTTCTGATATATATAACCAAATTTAACCTAGCCAAATCTAACCTAACCTAAAGTAACATAATCTAACTAACCTAACTTTTACCATCATAGCTTGCATAAGACTGAAAAAGATGACTCGCATAGCTAATTGAATCCAAGCAGAGAAAAGGAAATTTCGGACATTCATCGGTAAATGTCGACATTAACCAGATTTCGGACATTCACGGTAACAGTTCTATAGAGTGCAAAAATAAATATTTACCAAATCCAATTGTGATTGTCACATTGACTAACCAGGTGTTAACACTGCTATTATGAAATAGATCATTAGTGGCTATAATTATCACAGTTTTGCAACGGTTTTTGATTAAGCCAGTAAGAGCATTGATTTCTGAGTGCATTCCAGGTAGCAGGTCATCTCTTGAGCAAATCTTAAAACAGAACACAATATAAATTAAAGAAAACAATAAAGATAAAGAGAGGGCGCACACGCTGCAATTTCATAATCAGAATATTGTTTTCATTACTTTTTAGATACTTAAATGTTATAGCGACCATAATTTGTTCTTGATCTGTAATGAAACCGGTTTTCTGTGTCCACATGGAGATTATCAGCTTAACCTAAGCGAGATAAACGGTATATTTCCAGGTGTGCTTTAATTAAATATTTGATATATAGAGGAGGTTAGGTATTTATTATAATGCGTTCTGAGCGGCCAGCTTTTCATAGTTCTTTGTTGTAGTTACCACAATTTGTTACTAAAGTATTATATTTTCATCTGAATATTTTTATCTGAAATATTGGCATATTTCATTAGGATTGATCCCAACTTTACTTCTTTGGTGTAGTCGCTATAACACGTAAGTACCACTTTTATAAAAACACTATTTTTATGGTTCGGTGCAATTTTCCCATCATTCATGTATTTAAAGCTTAAATTTCCCATAAATAGAGAACCGAATAAGAGCTGTCTCAAGTTGGTGCAATGGCCTAGAACAACACAGCCTAGAAGACGACGCAGATCCTTTCTTGATTGTCTCAATTTTCGGCCAGCAGTCAGTGAAGGATACATTCCGGGTGCGACTTCTTAAATTCAGGGTGGGCCATCCTCCACAAAACTTCGAGATTTTTATAGTTTTGGTACTCATTTCTTATACTTCCATTTGCATTTTTTTTTCTCGTTTTTAGTAATATAATGAGAAAAACTTAACCAAAAACATTTTATGTTGAGCGATTTAAATCTTGGGAAAGATAAGATTAAGAAAAAACAATTTTTTATCAATTTTTATATTATCATTAGTTTTTTTCTTTAGTTTTCAAAATATTGAGCAGTACTAATTTATCATACTTCCATTTGAATTTTTTTGTCTCTCGTTATTATAATATAATAAGACAAATTTAACCAAAAAAATTGGTTCATATCGGACGAATTAAATCTTAGGCAAAGTCAAGATTTGGAGATTTTTTGTCTGTTTTCAAATTATATTCCGTTTTTACTTTAGTTTTCAAAAATATTGGGCTATAGGGAAGAAGGGGATTGCCTTCCTGCACTTCCTTGCAATACTCATTTCTTATGCTTCCATTTACAGATTTTTTCTCTGGTTTCTAATAATAAAATAAGATAAATTCAACTAAAAAAAAACAGCTTATATCGGACGATTTGGACCTTGGACGCAGCCAAGATTTGGAGAAAAATAATTTTTTGCCGGTTTTAAAATAACTATTCCTTTTTCTTTATTTTAGTTTTCAAAACATTGAGCTTTTTTCGGGGGGGGGGGATTTGCTCCCTGCACCTCCTTGGAATACTCGTTTCTTATACTTCCATTTACATTTTTTTTTCCTCTCGTTTTTAGTAATATAATAAGATAAATTCAAGCAAAAACAACTTACACCGGACGACTTAAATCTTGGGCAAAGCCAATAATTGGGGGAAAAATAATTTTTATTGATTTTGAAATTATTATTCCGTTTTTCTTTAGTTTTGAAAATATTGACATCTCTGGTGGGGGATTAGCTCCCTGCATGTCCTTGCAATGCCAATGCTTAAAAAAAAAAGGTTTCTTAGAAGCCAAAAATTATATTAATCTTATAAGTAAATAGGTCGGTGGGTTAACTGTCGAATCTTAAATGAGAGAATGGAAAAGAATATGACAGTAAGTGAGAAAAAAAATTCGGACATTTGTAACGCATGGGTAAATAAATCCCATTCAATAAAGCTATGCTACCATTACATATATAATACATATATGTATTATATGTTTAACATATTTAACATATATATACATATATTTAACATATATTTAATTATATATTTAACATATATATACATATATGTATTATATGTTTTTACTGTATACATATAATACATATATGCATTCACACTAGATACAAAATAAGAAAAGAAAAGGAAAAACGAGCGTGATTAGTATACGTAATCAATTCTCTGTATTTTAAAACTCAAGAGTATATTTGAAAGGGGTATGATATTTTACACTTACTGCCAATAGAAAGTAATGATAATGATACTGATAGTAATAAAAGTAGTGAAATAGATACATCAAGATTTTAGGAGACCGTCTGAGAAATCTTTCAATAAGGACTCGAAGAGTTGTCCCATGACTTTTCTTTCTTAGAATTTAGGAACATACTATCAAATTACTTCATAAAGGTAACTTATAAAGCCACTTGCTTCTAAAGATTCATAACAAAATGTCCATGAGAAACACATTTCGTCTGCGGTTTCGACGAATCTTACCACCCCCCCCTCTAAATAGGTTTCGGGCAGTGGCGTCGTTTGGGGAGGGGGCAAGGAGGTAGTTGCATCAAAAAAATCTATAGAAAAAGTATTGTATAGCCCATATCCCTTGACTCCCCAAATGTGGATCCCTCTTGCCCCCCTCCCAATAAAATCCTGGAGCTACGCCCCTGGTTTAGGGCACCACCTAAGCTAGTGGACTTGTGAATGGTTTTCTAACATTGTCTTTCAAAGAGGGCTGGCAGAATTTTTCCAGGACTTAATATTTCTGTTTAGAGGGACGGATACTGATCCCCTATCACCCACTTCCCATCCTGTAAGAAGTTATGGTAGGAACTTCTTAAGAAGTTCTTAAGCAAGAAGTTATGGTACGAACTTCTTAAGTAAGAAGTTATTAAGTAAGAAATTCTAAAATAAGAATTTATGGTAGACACTTCTTAAGTAAGAAGTTATGGTAGGAACTTTTCATCCTGTAAGAAGATATGGTAGGAACTTAAATATATAAAAAAAATAAGCTACTTACTTGCAAAGCATCATTTTCTAGTCGTTTTCGCAAATTCAATGCAAATTCCGAATCAACAGGAGAGTTGTCTGCATAAAGAACAAAAGCATCATATGTGACCAATGGTAAACCAGCTTCGAAAGCAGCTATGTCCTCTATAAGATTAAAAATTAATAGGAGAAAAAAGGAGAATGGTAAAGAAAAAAAAGTAATGTCTAAATATTTCACTGCGTTTAGGATAACACCTTTAGGTGCTAGAATAACATTGTTAACTAGGTGAGAGCTATTACAAACCAAGTGGACAATTTCTCATTAAAAAAACTATATATTTTCTTCACAATGTTTATAAATTCTTTATTATTAAATATACTGGGTTAAATGATATTTATATATAGTATAGCTTATGCACCCACGGCTGCTCAAGACCGCGTATCCTGGAGGACAATGATGTCTCCTAAATATTGGGTACCCAAATAATATTAGATATAATTTTAAACAGAAATCTTTATACCACCAAAAGGAGCAAGTTCCTGTTAGCGTCTCCCTTTTCTATCCCTTTTAGCTTCTTTTTGTTTTGCAAATCTTGGCCAGTGGCTGATCCAAGGGGTGTTTTCAGGGGCATGTTCACCCCCTGCAGAAAATCAAAGGTTACCGTAATTACAGGAGTCAAGGGATTGAAACACTTATGAAGGGGCCCAAATAATGTCGCTGCTCCCCCACACATTCTTTCTGTATCCACCCCTGATGACGACTGATCCATGCTTTTATCCTGAGTTTATTCTATTTTATTATGTTTTCTTACTCTATTGTAAGAATTGCGTCAGTGCCTTTGCATGGTTTGAAAATGCTCAATCGAGATAGATTATTATGAAAGCAAGAATATTAGTAATAATACTGTATAAAAAGTATCTTATCGCCTTTTTATTGCTAGAATCTCACATCCCGTTTTTACTGTAAACTTCGAAGAATTATTGGCGTTGTACAATTACCTGATATTGTTAAAAGTATAACATAGGCATCCTTTTTAAGGGTTAACATTGTCAAGCATTTTGGAGACTCAGGAGAACAAAAGCGCCACAAAAATAGAATTATTCTAAATTGCAGCTTCCCACCCAGGCCCCAGTTTACCCCCAACCAGCTGATATAAAGCTGAAATCATTTCTATTGGTCCTGTCGTGATGAGACTGCCATCCTTTTACTTATATCTGCGGTTTCAGCGTCGAAACAGTTAAAAAAGAATTATATTTTTGGAGAGAGAAACAGTGCATTTAAAAATTGATTTGAGTTTCAGATTTTCGGTTTGGAGCTTCAAATAGCAAAAAACACAATTGTTCTAAAAGACCATGCTAACACTGCATATCATTCCTGGGTTGCCAGTTAAGTCGACGCGGATTATGTTAGCGTTAAAAAGAATGGTTGCAATCAACGGGGTGATAACTCCCAGAAATCACTTAAACCAGGTGACAAGAGCTGCGCGTGGTGGAATCGTGCCAATCGTCTCTCATCAAAATAGTTTTCTTGCAGCAAAAACATAGACTGAAACATAGGCGAGGAAGCTTTTTTTTTACAGTTAATAAAAGCTGGAATTCCCTGTTTTACGATTTCACATGCTATAAAGTTTCATGCATGACCAAAGAAGTATTGACAAACCAGTGACTCAATTATAAGACTACCGGCGTGCTTCCGGAACGGTTCGCAGCCTATTGCAAAAATAATTATTGCTTCGCCAATTGATGAAAAAAGAGCTAGATCAGGGTTGCCACCCCTAGTGATTTATCACATTCGTATTTATTTTATATTGCTTAAAAGAAAATAAATCACTAAATCAGCACATAAATCACTAGATTATCGAAGAATATCACTAAATTATCCAAAAAACCACTAAAATTTAGTGATTTTTCTTCATCGGATGGTAGCCCTGAGCTAGATCTTGCAAAATCTTGCAGCAGTGTTTCCACCGTAAATTTTGCCACACTAATTTTTAAGATAGGATAGATAGAGATAATCTGGCGAGAGCAGGGTTGCCATCCCTAGTGATTTATAAGTGTTTCCAGAGATTTTTATATTGCGTAAAGTAAAAATCATTAAATCAGCATATAAATCGCTATCTTACTGAAACCAAATCAACCCAAAATAAAAAAAAATCTAGCATTTTTTTTTCACTGGCCGGCAACCCTGGATGATATTCTCTATCCTTTGGATTCTGTGTAGATTCTATGAATCCACCCAAAGTAAACATCAGTGACTAATGGCTGGTTAATAGTTCTCGCGTCAGAACAGCACCTCAAGCAGCCGGAAGCCTCTGAAGAGAAGCCTACCTCTATCAATTCAATAATCTCTGTTTAGCTGCAGATAAGATAAAATGTTTATTCTACAAAATTTCTATCACAAACCCCAGAAAATCGCATTTGAATTTCGGGGTCAAAAACCGCGAACAGGAAAACAAACAATCGAAATAGGTAAAAATGTAGAAAACAGGTAAAATTAGTTAAAATACATTAAAAACATGAATTTTAAACTTAAACGGGTCAATAAGTTCATAAAAAAAACGAGTGAATGCATACAAAACATACATGCAGTGTTGCCACATGGTGACAAAAAATAAACTAGATTTTAATGATTTTCTGGTTGATTTAGTGATTTTTCAATAAACTAGAGACTTATGTGCAAATTTAGTGATTTTTATGGCACTTGGTATTAACCAAGTGACATATAGCAATCGCAAATTCTGTCGGTCTGTCTGTCGGTCCCGGTTTTGCTACTTTAGGCACTTCCAGGTAAGCTAGGACGATGAAATTTGGCAAGCGTATCAGGGACCGGACCAGATTAAATTAGAAATAGTCGTTTTCCCGATTTTACCATCTGGGGGGTGAGTGGGGGGCCGGTTAATTCGGAAAAAATAGAAAAAATGAAGTATTTTTAACTTATGAGCGGGTGATGGGATCTTAATGAAATATGATGTTTGGAATGATATTGTGTCTCAGAGCTCTCATTTTAAATCCCGACCGGATCTGATGATATTGGGGGGGGGGAGTTGGAGGGGGGAAACCTAAAATCTTGGATAACACTTAGAGTGGAGGGATCGGGATGAAACTTGATGGGAAAAATAAGCACAAGTCCCAGATACATGATTGACATAATCAAAACGGATCCGCTCTCTTTGGGGTAGTTGGGGGGGGGGGGAGGGGTACTTCTGAAAAATTAGAAAAAATGAGGTATACGAACGGGTGATCGGACCTCAATGAAATTTGATGCTTAGAAGGATATAGTGTCTTAGAGCTCTTATTTTAAATCCCGACAGGATCTGGTGGCATTGGGGGGATTTGGGAGGGGGGAAACCTAAAACTTGGAAAACAGAGTGGAGGGATCGGGATGAAACTTGGTGGGAAAAATAAAAGCAAGTCCTAGATACATGATTGACATAAACGGAACGGATCACCTCTCTTAGGGATAGTTGGGGGGGGGGGGGTATTTCTGAAAAATTAGAAAAAAATGAAGAATTTTTAACCTACGAACGTGTGATAGGATCTAAATGAAATTTGATATTTAGAAGGATATCGTGTCTCAAAGCTCTTATTTTAAATCCCGACCGGATCTGGTGACATTGGGGGGGAGAGTTGGGAGGGGGAAACCGAAAACTTGGAAAACACTTAGAGTGGAGGGATCGGGATGAAACTTGGTGGGAGAAATAATCACAAGTCCTAGATACATGATTGACATAACCGGAACGGATCTGCTCTCTTTGGGGTAGTTGGAAGAGGGGTTAATTCTGAAAAATTGAAAAAAATGAGGTATTTTTAACTTAAGAACGGGTGATCGGATCTCAATGAAATTTGATATTTAGAAGGATATCGTGTATCAAAGCTCTTATTTTAAATCCTGACCGGATCTGGTGACATTGGGGGAAGTTTGGGGTGGGGGAACCTAAAATCATGGAAAACACTTAGATTGGGGGGATCGGGATGAAACTTGGTGAGAAAAATAAGCAGAAGTCTTATATACATGATTTAAATAATTTGAACAGATCCCCTCTATGGGGGAGGGGGGTAATTCTGAAAAATAAGAAAAAATTACATATTTTTAACTTACGAAGGAGTGATCGGATCTTCGTGAAACTTCATATTTAGAAGGACCTCGTAACTCAGATTTCTTATTTTAAATCTCAACCGGATCAAGCGTAATTGGGGGGGGGGTCAGTTGGGGGGGGACCGGAAATCTTAAAAAATACTTAAAGCGGTGAGATCAGGATGAAACTGGATGGGAAGAATAGAAACCTGTCTAAGATACGTGACTGACATAACCGGACCAGATCTGCTCTCTTTGGTGGCATTGGGGGGGGGGGGTAATTTTGAAAATTGAGGTATTTTTAACTTACGAAAGGGTGACCAGATCTTAATGAAATTTGATATTTAGAAGGATCTTGTCCTTTAAAGTTCTAATTTTAAATTCCGACCAGATTCTGTGACATTGGGGGGAGTTGGAGGGGGAAAACTGGAATTCTTGGAAAACGTGAAAATTGGGGTATTTTTATCTTACGAATAGATGATCGGATCTTGATGAAATTTGATTTTTAGAAGGAATTCATGTCTCAGAGGTCTTATTTCAGATCCCGACTAGATCTTTGACATTGGGGGGAGTTGGAGAGGGAAATCTTGAAAAACACTTGGGGTGGAGGAATCGGGATGAAGCTTGGTGAAAAAAATAAACAAATGTGCTTGATATGTGATTAACAGAATCGTACTGGATTCGCTCTCTTTGGAGGAGTTGGGGGAGGGGTTCAGTGATTTGGAGAGTTTGGTGCTTCTGGACGTGCTAGGACGATGAAAATTGGTAGGCGTGTCAGGGAGCTGCACAATTTGACTTGATAAAGTCGTTTTCCCAGATTCAACCATCTGGGAGGCTAAAGGGAGAGGAAAAATTAGAAGAAAATTGGTATTTATTGATCGGATCTTAATGAATTTTGATATTTAGAAGGACATCGTGACTCAGAGCTCTTATTTTAAATCCTGACCGGCATTAAGCCTCTTATTTTCCTTTTTAAATCAATCTATTGATTCATAGAATTTTGTTAGAGCTCATACCATATGATCTCTTGGCTCTTAGCTCTTCTTGCCTCGTCACAAGTGCCATATGAGCTCTTAGCTCTTGTTTGTTTAGGCAATGTAAAAAATCGCTAGAAATAGCGGTAAATCATTAGGGGTGGTAACTCTTCATAAAGCAACAACTGCATAAATAATTAAAAAAGAGAAACTATCGGGTTGTTTGTTAATTTTTTTTCCGTAATGTAGAGACACAAGAGTTTGGCATATCTGGAAGTAAATCAGCCAACGGATTCCAAGAAAGGAACGGGTTCAGAAAACAACCCTAGGCAGGCGGAATTTGTTTGGGAATTTGTCTTTTGGGGAAAATACTCTCTGTGCGAGGTTCTTTTTTTTTTTTTTTAACGGAGGCACGAAATAACTCCTTCACTCTTAACTTATTTGGAAAGAGAAAGTAAAGAAAGTTACCTTGTGTGAAAATTTGCCACAGGGCTCTTGTTTGGGTGTTATCAATTCTGTCCGGGTCTTCCGGAGGGATAACAGGGTGCAAAACTGGATAAGCATATTCGAGATACGGGCGGAAAAAGGAAGTATAAATCTTTAAATAATGAGAAGGGGCGCCAAATTTACTTAGGAGCTTAAAGAAATATAGATACATTAGCTGTATGGATTATACTTCTAATATGGATATCCCGCTTTAAATTAGAAACAATTATGACGCCAAGAAATTAAAAGAAGGACGCATAAATTTTAAGCGGATTAAGAAAACTGGGTGTCCTTGTGTATTATACGCCACTGATGTGCTTCATTTAATTAGGACCTGTTTCTTTGACGCTCACTTCTAATGAAATATCACAAAACATGATGAAAATATAATATTTTGAAAAGGAATTTGGGCTATATATTTGCACATAAGGGGGGTGGGGGTGGGTAAAGTATAGCGGGTCTGCATACAAAAAGTGTTACGTACAGTTATTTTGCATATTATGAAATAAGAATTGTTTTGTAACTTCAAACTGTCCAAATATTCTACCTCCCCTAATATGCAAATATATAGCCCAAATTATATATTTTCCATCTATTCTGTCACTTTTCTCACGCTAAGCTGAAAGAAACTAGCAAAGAAACCGGTTTGTCCTCGAGTTTTACACAACGTAAACTTGAGTGGTGTATGATACACAAGCACCAAAATGGGTATTTATATGATATTCGGACCACAATCTGCTTTCTCTCTATAATAAAACCGGTTCTTCTTTGTATCTATGTGTGCACTCGGGGACATTCAGCTTAGCCTGAGCGAGATAAAATACTATGCTGGCATATATAAATTAAATATTACAGGTGGGTACATTAGATATTTAATATTATACGTTCTGGGCGGCACGCTTTCACTAATTCTCCTCTATAGTATCCAAAATTTTGTTACTAAAGTTCTTTTTTGTTACATTTTGTTACATCATATTTCGGTATATTTTATAATGATTAACCTAACTTCGCTTCTTGAGTGTCGTCGGGATATCATACAAGTACCGGAAAATGGGCAAGGATTTCAATAATCAGCCACTTATAGGGTTGCCACCACGGTCAGTTCCTAAAGTGCTACAATTGCCCCAATTTACAGGCTATACAGCAATTTCTGGTGCTATAGTAAAAAAAAAAAAACATGACTAAAATAAAAATAAATAAAATAAAATAAAATAATAAATAAATAAAAATAAAAATAATAATAATAAAATAATATATAAAATATAATAATATATAATAATAATAATATAAAAATATAATAATAATAAATATATTAAATAATAATAAAAATAAAATAAAATAAAAAGCAGCATTTTCGTGCTATTTTAGCACTTTTTTTTTAGCAGCCCTAACCATGTGCTACAGTACTGCACATACTAAAATAGTAGCTAAAATAGCGTTTTCAAGCTACAGGTGGCAGCCCTGGCCACGTTCCAAAAGAAAGAAGACGAAGATTGAGTAGAGGGGGACAAGAGACATAGGTTATTGAGAAAGAATGCTTAAAGTTTGAAGCGAGGGACAAAGGGAGGGATAGGTGATAATTCCTACCCTATGGGAACAAGGCAGAGGGGGTAGAATAACATCAAGATAGGTGTTCCTCCTATTAAAATAACTGTAATACAACTACATTTCAAGATGACTTACTGGACGTCACAGGCTGATATTCACCCTTGGGATATTTTTTCTGATCTTCAAGTCTCCTCTGATACGATTGTAAACATCTTTCTAAAATAGAAAATTAATAACAAAAGCAAAATATCAGGCCTTTATGATTGACTATATTTATTCTCGGTTTAGAGCGTTATTAAGAATAGACAGTCATTATTAAAAATTACTAAAGTTTTCAGATTTTTTTTAGTTAGTACATTTCTAACAGCTAGTAAAATTTTACTTTTCTAATATATTAGCCATTTTTAATATAAGTTAATATTACTTTTACAAATAAGTTACTTTTATATAAATAATATAAGCTTCTTTTTTAATATATATCTATTTTTATACTTGTCTAATTCTATGTTTTCTAATATATTAGTTACTTTCAATACAAATTACTATCACTTTTAAATAGAAGTTACTTTTAAATTAATAACATAAGCCACTTTTCTAACATATATTTACATTTATAGTATAACATAACAGCCAATGGTAATTTCTGCTCCCTTTAGGTCAAACTTTTTTCGTTCTTAATTTGAACAGATCTTATAAATTGGATTCTGCTCATTCTAATTTCTATGCAAGTTCTTTAGTTCTTACGCAAAGTCTTTGCTTTTTGAACCTAATCAAACAGTTAGTGGTAACAACATGTAAGTAAAGAGCAAGGCGACCAAATAGTAACCAAAACTAAAAAAGTTTTGATAGCAACCGATACATCAAAGGAATCGAATTTTAATGCAAATTCAAAAATATAAAATTCTTTCACTTTAATTTTGTCTATCAAAAGCTCCAAGCCTGGGAAAATTTGCCTGATTTTCAAAAAAGGGAAGAAACATCCCAAATGTAAGCGATCTTAATGAAAATCACCCTATTGATTCAGCGTATCAGAAAACCTAACTAGAGATTTCAAGCTCATATTTATATGAGCAAACTCTGCATCTTTTTTGTTTCTTTCTTTTCAAGATTGATTGTTCAAACCAATGTGCCTTGAAGAGTGTGAGAGGGCGTATTCGAATGCAGAAATTAAAAGTTCTAGTACCCTTTTCAAATGAGAAGAGAAATTTTTCCTCGGGAAAGTCACGTTTTATTCCGTTCTTCAGTACCAAACTACGATTTTACCCAAAGAGGTCCAAATTGCAATCGATTGATGATTCTAAGACACTTAATCGATTTGAGTGTCAAAAAAATTATATATTGAGCTTCCCAGTTGTAGAGGAAACAGTGCCAAAGGGTAGCAGATTCAGTCCTGAGCACATTTTGATCCCTAAACTGTCAAACACTACCAGAGCCTTCCGATAAATATAGAAATGGTTGCATGTCTGATGAATACTATATCAAATAAATAATTTAAAAATATAAATAAATTTTGTTTAACTATTAAAATAAAAGAAGATGACGGTAAAGGACGCAAAGAGCAACATCAAAACGCTTAGCTTGCTTTGTTTATCTAAGCTTAATGTTAAAGCTCAAATTGTCTTAATTTGATTTTTATTTATTTACCGTTTATGAGTTAATATTTAAATAGCCCCTCCCCCTTCTTGAGAATACATCTTATTGAATATACCTTATCTTAAAGCTTATTATAACCGAAGTAGTTAAATGAAACAGACTAGATTATAACACGAGATTATTCTAAATTTTTGAAGCCCCCTCCACCGTATTCAGGGCAATTTCTATTCCTCGCAACGAAAAATAAACAATGCAAATGAAATACAATAATAAAACCATCAATTTTATAATTGGATGTCCAACACGGAATATATATAATATTACTATTATTTTTATTACTATTATCATTATTATTTATTTTTACACTATTTATACTATTATTATTTCTATATTATTCCTATATTATATTATACTATTATATATTATACTATTATTATTATTTACTATTACTATTACTATTATTATTTACTGTTACTATTATTATTATTATTACTATTATTATTATAATATTAAAAGAAAACAGCTGATTTCTGCTTCAAGTAAATGCACGGATAGAAGTTTTTCTGGTTTACCCAAAGGAAATTTTAATTTTCACTTCGTAGAAATGAACTTACAATTCATCATTTGGGGAAATCACAATTATTACAATGCAGGTAAATAAACAAGGCAAAGTGTAAATTATGATTACAGTAATTTATTGCTGTCCAGAAAAAAACTTGAATCGATGATTCAACAATAATAAGGTATAGAGTGAGATTTGTTTCTTTGGTTTTTCTAATACAGGGTGCTCCAGAACTCAATTAATATTAATGATCAGCTGCTATTATCTTTATTTTATAATAGAATAGTCTAGAAGTCTAAACCTCAAGACCACTGGTTCTGAAACTTGTTTAGACAGTGTACCCCTTTTTACCCATAAAGCATTTTAGGTAACCCTTCTCAGTTACCGGTACTAAGTAAACTATAGCTAAAATACAAATAAAATTGCCAGTCCTAGAGTTAAAGGGGTGTTTTATTTGTTTTGTTAGTTGACCGCGTACCCCCAAGGGGTACGCGTACCACAGTTTGAGAACCACTACTCCAGACAATAGTCAGTCCAGGGTTGCCGAAGGGACACTTTTAGTGCTTTTTTGACACTTTTTCACTCTGGGTGACACCGTGCCACTATTGGGTGAAAAAAGGCAACTTTTTGAAAAAAAGGACACTTTTTGCCATTTTTTCAAAATCAATACCATATGTATTCATTTTCAGTTTTTCTTAACTGCAACTGCTTTTAATTTGTGCTTTGTGCTTTTCAGGCTCGTTTTCGTCTTAGGAATCTTTTTTTGTTGTATCCGCACTATAGTCAGGGAGCCACTCAACGAAAATGTGTCGGGTAGGTGATCAGTGAGCAGCAGAAGGTTTGACAACGGAATATGGGGTAATCGATAGCGCTGATCACGAAAATGGGCGTTATATACTCGGCCGGAGGGTGCTTGACCCCGAAAATTGAAAATTTCGCGTTTTTTTTAACTATTAAATCACGTTTCGGAAAAATTTCCACAATGATCGCCAAATCTTTCGTAACTGATGCCAGAAGTGACGAGTACAGTAGGGACCATCGCGAATGACCTTGAAACTTGCAATTTTAATTTTCTTTATTCGCGCTGGAAAAGATTTCACGCCTAGATTCAGCTGGTAGCGGATAGTTTTATTATCTCAGACAGGAAGATTGCCACTATACTCAACAATGACCTTGATTACAACTCTCTTTCATTCCTAATCAGAATTATTAGTAAACTTGACAAGATTATTATTCAATAAGCTTGAATAAACAAAAAAAAGATTACTATACTAACACCTGCTACGGATTTCGTGAACGGCACTTGTTACTACAAAAGTTAAAAAGTAGCTCAGCATATCAAATTATCCATCAAGCATATCAAACTCGTCCATAAAACACTTCCCACCACAGCCACAAAGTAAATCGCAAGGTCTATTTCCAGCACATGAACATTTTTTTGTACAGCGCTTGCACGAGCAGTACTGGGGAACCACACCTTCTGGAAATGCCTGAAGGGTAGACACAACTGGCCTAACCCCACCGTCTTGAAAAATCCAGCCAAATTGCAGGGGATCCAGAAACTGTGGCTTTGCTCGATTTGCTTGCAAAAAAATGTCCAACTGCAGGTACACGCGCTTAGCATGACACTCAAAGGCAGCGTTAGATGGTGACAAATACTTAAGCTCCCGCTTTCGAGGGTACAAATGCACTCTTAATTCATTAAGAGAGGTAAAGTGGTCTGGGTCTTTTCCGTATGAGGCAACAACGACCTTATTGCAAATCACACTGAATTTTTCTAGAACCGCAGGGTCGAGCTTTGACTTCTGTATCTCTTGGACAAGCAAAGCAATCGGTTTCTCCAATCCCCATTTCTCGACAGCCTTGGCCACCACTCGTTTTCCTTTAGAAAACATGAAACCCACGGTATCACACCCTGAAAGCGTATGAAGAAGGCAGATGGAGTGAACAAAATCGTTCGGTAAATTGCTGCAAAGCCGATATATAGGCACTAAATAGCTGTGAAACCTGACATAAACTTTCCGCTTTTCAGAATTTGGGTGGTTCCCAAGGAATAACTTGTAGTGATATAGCAAGACGACAACTATATCTGTGTCATTCGCATCGACCAAAACGACATCGAAACCCCTCTCCAAACAGTCCAACATGTGTAACACAACTCTTGTATCGGCCTCTTCATGGGTACAGCTCATCTTCAAAGTTTGTATCAGCATTTCCACTTCTGTTGAGCATCACCACTCTCATCCGGTCTCGAAAGCCTCCTGAGAGGTACACAGTGAACCCTGCTTGCAGCAGGTGAACTGAGTTTTCAAACTCACCAAATAGAAGCTCAATCAGTCTTGCCTTTGTCTTGGAATTTGAGAGCAACGAGTTCCAGTCATCTAGGTTTGAGTGTCTACCTAGAGCTACCGGAGACCTGTTTGAACATCCTCGCTGCTCATGGCAACCACCGCAGTCCTTTAGGCAGATCACCTTGCCTTCTTCGTCGGAATATCCAAAAATCCCATCATATCTATCTGCAAGGACGTGCAGCTCCTTAACGTTGCTGTTGAACGACACAAGTGTAGAAAATGTCCGTTTTCCATAGCTCTCAACGGTTTCCGATGGATTTGGTGGATGGCTTCTGAGGTAGGGCATCAAGTCTACCACCCTTGAGTGAGTCGACTCACTGCTAATCTCGAGGTTAACGGGCCACTCGCTCAAGCTGATTTTTGTTTTCAAATACTCCAGAAGAGCTGACTTTGTTCCTGTCCGAAGCACAACCATTCCAGATATGGCACTTCTCTGGAATATAGAAGGTGCATATGGAAGAAGCTCATGGGAAAGCAAATTCTTTAGATGGTGAAGTCCTCTTTCGCCTGTAAAGTCAACACTCACCAATACCCTTTTGACAGTTTGAAGTTCAACATTGGTAAGGCTATTTACAGCACTAGAAGTATTGGTTGCTTTTTTCTGTTTCGCCTTCTCATTATTAGCTGCTGACAGATTGCCTCTTGTCATTTTCTCACACCTATTCCCTTGATATTTGAATTGAAAAGGGGATAGTGAGGTCGAAGCCAAAGGTTAGGTTAGGTTTAGTTTTGTATAAGTCAGGTTAGGTTTTGTATGTGTGCGCTTCGCGCACACAGGGCCGAATCGAGGTCGAGATCCTTTGACATTTGAATTGAAAAGGGGATAGTGAGGTCGAGGCCAAAGGCCTTGACCAAGTCTGTTGATTTTTGAATTGAAAAGGGAATAGTTGTGGGAAAAGTCAAGTTACGGTAAATTGTAGAAAAAGCCAAGACAGTTTGTCCAGTTAAATGGGCATCAAGTCAAGGTTAATTTTGCCCCAAAGCTGAACTAGAGGCAATCTGTTGGAGGTTCTATACGATCCTATACCTATTATAATTGATAAAAGAGCGAGGTCACACGATGTGAAAATTCAAAATAAGACAAAATTTTTAGATCGGGAGAAATTGTTCAGATTTTTAGTCAGACTGTCAGCAGCTATTCCTATCCGTTGATATTTGAATTGAAAAGGGGATAGTGAGATCGAGGCCAAAGGCCACGACCAAGTCTGTTGATTTTTGAATTGAAAAGGGAATAGTTGTCGGAAACGTCAAGTTACGGTCGATTGTAGAAGAAGCCAAGACAGTTTGTCCAGTTAAATGGGCATCAAGTCAAGGTTAATTTTACCCCAAAGCTGAACTAGAGGCAATCTGTTGGAGGTTCTATACGATCCTATACCTATTATAATTGATAAAAGAGCGAGGTCACACGATTTAAAAATTCAAAATAAGAAAAAAATTTTAGATCGGGAGAAATTGTTCAGATTTTTAGTCAGACTGTCAGCAGCTATAATAGCAGGTCCTCCATAATTTTGTGTTTAGACTCCTTTGCTTGACTTTTTCTATTCAGCTTACCTTGGAAAATCTATCTGGCCGGGTGAACCCTGACGCATTCACACTGGATAGATGCCGCTGCTTATCCGAGCTAAAAATTGGGTCAATCCGCTTTTCTGTCAATAGTTCAAAAACGAGAAGAGTTAGAGAATTTCTGGATCAGTCATTTTGGAGGACAATAAATTTCCTACAGAAGCCATTAAAAAAAAATACACCTCAGTCAGGCAAATTTTCAAGATGGATTAAGATTAATCAAAAAGAGAGATAAATTGTGTTAACTTTTTCGTCGAAATTTTGTGATTACAACTGAACGGCAAAAGATATAAATGTTTTGAAAAGAGAATATGATTCTTTATTTAATTACCTTCGATCTGAGGTAAAGCTGAACAATTTTGGAGTAACCTGTAATTTTTTATCGATTTTAATATAATTTTTGCCAGTTAAGATGGATTTTTAGGGAATTTGAAGAAATGTGGATGTCACACCCATTTGTCGACTATATAACGCCGATTTTCGTTTTCAGCAAGGTCGATTGCATTAGATTGCACACTCAAACCTTCTGCTGCTTGCTGATCACCTCAATCCTTAAATATCAACATTTCTCTCGTGTGGCTCCCTGACTACTACTTTCTTTTTCAAAAGCGCGAAAATTCAAACGAGGTGAAACATGTGACTTGCTCAAGAGAGGTTAGAAAAAAAAATTTTGATAAAAAAAAAAAAAAACTGAAGCAAGCACATAACTGCTGGTAAGTAAAAGCTTAAGGTATGTTATGACTTGTAGTCTACAGGAGTATGCAGAGGTGCGACCTGGATAGTAGTTAGTAGCAATCTGATCCTGATCTGATCCTGATCTGATTTGCTGCTGCTTAATCATTTTTTGGACGAGGGTGAACCTCAGCTGATTTTCTGAATTAAGACATTAGGCTTTTTGTAAATATGCAGTTTAGGTTCACATGCATTTGAGAGGGTAGACCTTGTCCCATACGGGTACAGTCTAACCCACTAGAAAATTCTCTGGTAACTGTCAAGATCATATAATACTGTCATAGACTGAACATCACATCCAGTGTACTAAGCGCTAATTAACAAAATGTGCTTTTTGCCTAAAGTGATGAAAGGATGCAAGAACGGCAGTGAAAAATGTTTTGTTTTACATGCTGTAACCGGGTGGACTGTTTAGAGAAGAAACAGAAGACTATTATTGAAACCAACCAAGCTGGACCTCTGTATAACGCTTCTGAATTGGAATCCGATTCATTCTGTATCTGTTCACTTTTCGTAAGCCTTCATAACATGAAATGCACCGTATGTGAAATCCAGCACAGTCTTTCCCTTATAAAGGTCTTTTCATGCTGTCTAAGTTTTTTGATTCGGTCCATCTTGAGCCGCGAAGATGGCAAAGGCCTAGCTCAAAATATTTCGGATTTGCTTAGACATTTGTTGTGCACCATTCTGCTTTTGGTGAAAAGGATTGTGGTTAAATAAGCCTTTCCATTGTCTTTTACAGACGCCGTCGACCTCTTCTCAGAAGAAAGAGAGTAGGCAGAGAAACGGCCCTCGAAAAACCATAGCTATTCTTGACACCAAAAAGCCTTTTTCTTTGGTTTTCTGTGCTTTTTCTTCTTTTTCAACATTTGATTAAGCAGATGTAATATTTGTCTCGTCACTATTTGCAAAGAATTTGACATTTCTTTGTTTATTGAAGAATAAATTAGCTTTATACAGAACAAGTGATATTTGTCTTGTCATTATTTCTCTCCTTATCAAGTTTGATCTCTTAGTCAATTGATCTCATTAATACATTAATGTTTGGATGAAATAACGATGTGGTTGTGTATTCTTGCGAGAGCAGCGTTACCAAACGTGTTGGCGAAAGCCAGGTGAAAAGGATGTGAAGCACGTTCCAAGCCAAGCGCGGTTCACTCGCTTTTCGATCAGTCTGCGGGAAATGGTCGACAAAATTTTGCAGAAGATCTGATATGCTACTCAAGGAAAAGAGGGAGCGAGGGCAATTAAGCCGTGTCGGCAGCGACAGACATCGTATCTGTGGTGTGCTGGCGCAAATCTTTTAAGCCCTGTCTTCATTATGGCGTTTTCCGGCCGAGACGGCTGGGGAGGCTCATAGTGAAGACAGGTTTTATCACCGTTTTCGTTTTCTCGCTGTACAGAGTAGACATTTTGGCTGAAAACGTAAAAACTAAACAACACATTTTTTGATTCATCTTAGTTGTACTCCAACTTTTGTTTACGTTCTTGTAACATCGCAAACGCAGCACAAATGATTCAGAATCTTCTGCAGTTCCTGAAATAAGACTGCACTTTCGAATTTTTTGCCAAAAACGACGAAAATGAAAACGGTCGTCCAAAAAGCGGCAAAGCCGGCTCTGGTACCGGAAAACGCCATTATAAAACAGGACTTTGCTGAGTTTTCAGAAGAAGAATAACTAGCACAACCGAAGGTTCGAGAGAACCCGAGAAATTGTACTGAATTCTTTTTCTTCTTCTTTTACATGGGATTTTACTTATTTGAAGAACCGCTTTGCTTTTACTTGAAAAAGAAGAACGTAAATCTGGCCCTGGAGTTGCGAGAAAACCATTTAAAGCCTTTTTTTGTCAACTTTTAAAGTATATTGGCTAATTTTCTAGGACACTAAAAGTGTCCCTTTTTTGCTGAATTTGACACTTTAGTCCCAAAAAGTTTTGGAAACCCTGAGTCTGTCTCTAGAACAGTGGTTGTTAACCGATTTCGGGCCATACCCAACCTAGACATTTCAAAATCCTGATACCCCTAGGGATATTTAAATTTTTTGTTTAAAATTATACATGTATTCACCTGAAAAAAGCTCAAAAGGCTATTTATTTGGAATTTTTTTCAGGTCGTCCATTAGCCATATTTTAAGCAAATGAAAAATTTGCCCAGAAAAAATTACAAAATCTACCTCTGCTACAAAATTACAGCCAAACAACTGAATCTAGTGTAATCGAGCACACTAGAGTAGTGGTTCCCAACTTCAAAATACTGATGCCCCCCTTGTGATATTTAAGTTTTTGTTATTCAAAAGTTTAGGTGTACTCACCTGAAGGCAGCTTGAAACGCCATTCACTTGGTATTTTTTTGGTTCTTCCTCTAAGCATATTTTATGCTAATGAAAATATTGTCTCAATACAGCACCTTACACAATGTATTATTTGTGCTCTTTAATGCATTTGAATAAGACGTCATTAACATGAAAACTGTTTTTTTTTTTTTTTCCAAAACTGAGCTTCTAAAGCACAGTCAGCTTAGGGTGCACGTCCTGGTGCACGACCCACCTACCAAAATATTGCCATGGCCCACAAACCCCTACAAGAAATTGATACAAATGGGTTTATTGATGCAATCTTATTTTGTGTTTCCCCAGTTTAAACTCAAATGCCAAACTTCCGATTTACTCAGAACATTCGTGACTATGCGTTAATTAAATAATATCCAGCGGCAAAACACATCCAACAATAATAATTTGTCATCGAAAACTAGTGTCGCATCTATTCACGAATAATTAAACTGACTTTCATATCCTTTAGTTTTTCACTTATTAATCAATGCAGCACCCTATTATGCATTTTTTTTTCAAAATAGTATAACGCCTGTCATGATACGGCTTTTTTAATATGAAATTAAAGGTAACGTGCACCCAGATTGTCGTTCTGGGTTTGTGCCCTAAAATAACTGCTGCTTTATTTAACGAACAAAGGGGTTATTTACGATAAAAAAGTGTCAGTAGATAATATCCACTGACACGGGTATGGTTTTGGTTGCAATACACAATTTTTTCATTATTTGAAAAGAGGAGAAGAACGTCAGGCACAACTATCCCATTGCCTATTTTTTTACAATTCAATTTTTTGGCTTTTTAATGAACTTACCTCCCTAAAATTCTAGGATCCCCCAAGATATACATTCCAGTGTACGTCCTAGCTACCTTAACAAATTCACACTGAAATCACTAAAAAAAATTCCACCGAGTGTATTTGGATTTTTAAAAGTCGAATTGCAGGCCTACAGGAAAAGCTATAGGCCTAAACGATGTTAAATTCGTGCATAATGAGAAATTCCGTGAAAAACGCACAAAAGTAAAGTTTTCTTAGTCAAGATATAACCTCCTAAAAAGTTCTTAAGTTTTGGACCCCCCCCCTCCACTTTGAAAGAACTGAAGTACCATCTCTATGTCTATTTTGATGCGAAGAGGGGAAATCATCTAACATTAGCAAATGAAGAAGCTAATAAAGGAGGGGACAAGAATAACAAAAATTTGATCTAGCTGTTAGAATTATTTGGCAACCGATCGAAAAATTAAACAAACTGAAAATGCGAGAGAATAAGTCTACCAGCATAGAACAATTAATCTAATAATAACACATTAAATAATCATAATGGATTAATCTACCGTATATATTCTGCAAGAATTATTCCTAATACATACTTATCGCTAATTTCACCATTTTCACCTTCACCGTGTATCTACCGAAAAAGAATGAAACAACCGTCAAGAATCTAAAACAAAATGCCAGCACGCAAAGTTCCTAATTGCGAGGGGAAAACCCAGAATTTGCGTAAAGATAAGCTATTTGAAATTGGAATTTCCCGCCAAGTTTTCGAGTAGTTCACTAAGACAAAAAAGGAATATTGCACCTAAATTGCTTGAAAAGGACAAAGCTGTTATGCTCTCTGAATCGAAGACAAATGACACTTCAAAGTTTTTGGCTAAATAGAGGGGTGGCACAATTTCGAAAACTGTATACACCAAGTCAAACGCGTCAGGCGTGGTGGAAGTGCGCCGCCTGCTGTGGAAAGTATACCAAGTGGTGCAGAGCGTGGCGGACGTATGTCACGTTCGCAGTAGAAGTGGCGCTAACAGAGGTCACTAAGTGACGGATAGTGAGCACCCCCGGGACTAAATACAAAGCTTAATTGATTCACTGCCATACCTCTTGTAATGTAAGTATACAAGTAAGACGTATCCAGGAGGGTGTAGAAGCTTAGATCCCCCCATTTAAATTTTTGCCCGACTCATAAAAACGTAACAAAAATGAATATAAACAAATTTTGATTCATTTTATAAAGTATTTTTTAAGCCTACCCCCCCTCCCCCTCTCTCTCATCAAAAATCCTCGCCACGGCCTTACATACGCAGATTGTACCATATAGTATCACGAGTCAATACATGAGCATAAAAAGAATAAAAAAATGTAAAACAATCTTTCGTTTCAATGTTTATCTGCCAAAGGGAGAAAATAACTTTTAAAAGATAAGTTATCTGATCTGATTTATTGAAAAACAACTCAATTAACAGGAGTTCCACCGGAAGCTTTCGCTTGTTATCACGTCCAAAAATATTAGCATGTCCTTGTTAGAGGCACATGTCCCCATTTCCAATTTGCCCTTCCTTTTTGTGGGACGAGCAAAAACAGCAATTGACTTACACGAATAACGGTTTTCATGGTAAAAAAGAACTATAGCCTAACTTGTCAAAGAGCCTGTCAGACATCAGGCATAAAAAAAGAAAAGAAACCGAAGTACATATGTTGTCTGCGAAGACGAGGACCGGAAAGCGGTAAGTCCCCACATCCCCTAAAAATTCCCGGCAAGTTCCAACTGGATCCCCCAGCCGTGAGACGAAAAGGGATAAACCCTCCTGTGAAGATAGGAAAGTAACTCGACTCTGATTGTAACTAAATAAAAAAACATCTTTTTAACTGAAGGTAAGGAGTGACATTAAAACTTAAAACGAATTAAAATCATTCTGTATATGAAAGGGGCTGTCCCCTCCTCAGTCCCTCACTCTTTCCTCTAAAGTTTGACTCTTTCTCACAACTCTACTTTATAAGCAATAAAAAACTTTAGTGTGAAGACCGGGGCGTTGAGGAGGGGACAACCCCTCTTATGTGCAGAATAATTTCTGTTCGTTGTAAGTTTTAATGTCGCTCCTTACTTGCAATTAGAAAAAACTGTTTTTCTTATATTTAATTTTTGAACATTTTTGAATTAATGCAGGTTTTGATTTTGGCTCCCAATCCATGAATAATTCAGGTAAAATTTGCACATTAATTATGCTTTTTTTGGCTAAATGGTTTTCTCAAAATTTTGAGCAGACGATTTTGAGAAAGTAAGGAAGCCTAGTTGGCCTCGTAAGGGAGGAGGCCTAGTTGCCCTACATTTTTTTAGTTACTTAAAAGGGCACTAAAACTTTTAATTTTATTTACGAAGGTTTTTATTAGTAACAAGTACACGTAACTTTCGAAATAACTTACGTAACGAACTTCTATATTCGTATTTATTACGTATATGAGGGGGTTCACCCTCTCGTCAATACCTCATTCTTTATGCTAAAGTTCGAATTTGGTTCGAATTCCTTAAGAATGACCCCTGAATCACAAAGTCCGTTAAATTAGAATGAATAGCTCTTTAGAAGCTACTATAAAAACACTTTAGCGTAAAGGGCGAGGTATTGAGGAGGGGACAAACCCCCCTCATATATGTAATAATTTCTGTTCGTTTTAAGTTTTGATGTTGCTCCTTACTTTCAGTTGGAAAATCGTTCTTCTTTTATTTAATTTCTGATTGTTTTTTTTAAATAATGCTGGGAAATCCAGCACCCCCTTCACGGAAATTCTCCTCCTCCATGAAAAATTCCTCCATGGAAAGATCCTTCCACGTAAACCCCCCCCACAGACCCCCCAACCAGAAAAAATCCCCCTCAAAACGTCTGTATGCTTCCCAATAACCAATACTATATGTAAACAATGGACAAAGTTCATAACTTGCAGCCCTTCCCCCAGGGACTGCAGGAGATTAAGTCTTCCTCAAAGACATAGTTATTAGATTTTTCGACCATGCTGAACAAAATGGCTTTCTCAAAATTTTGATCCAGTGACTTCGGGAAAAAATGAGCGTATAGGGGCCTAATTGCCGTCGAATTCCATTAGTCGCTTAAAAAGGGCGCTAGAACTTTTAATTTGTGTTCGAATGAGCCCTCTCACGACATTCTAGGACCATTGGGTCGATACGATCACCTCTGGAAAAAAAATAAAATAAAAACTTAAATAAAAACTCCGTAATCTTTCTTTTGGCAAAAAAAAAAAACAAATTCCACATTTTTGCAGATAGGAGCTTGAAACCACTACAGTTTTCTGATACGCTGAATCTAATGGTGTGATTTTTATTACGATTCTAGGACTTTTAGGGGGTGTTTCCCCTATTTTGAAAATATGGCAAATTTTCTCAGGCTTGTAACTTTTGATGGGCAAACTAAACTGGTATTAAAATCCGATTCTTTTGATGTATCTATTGGTATCAAGATTCAGTTTTTTATAGTTTCGGTTACTGTTGACCCGGGTCGCTCCTTACTTGCAGTTCGTTACCATGAACTGTTTGAAAAGACTTCAAAGATACGGTGGATTCTGCTACCCTTGACATAATCTCAAATGATAGGCTAGGTACATCAGAGAGTTACCGATCAAATAGCGTATTAAATAAAAATAAAAACATGTATTTTCAACTGATAGTAGGGAGCAACATTAAAACTTAAAACGAACAGAAATTATTCCGAATATGAATGGGGCTCTCCTCTCTCTTTCCACTTAAGTTTGACTTTTTGTACGTTTATGTTGTACATAGATAGGGTCTGAAGCAACAATTTCTGTGTTTTTCAAGTTTCAACTTAGCTTTTTACTTTCCTCTAAAAAACTTAGTTTCTATATGGTTGTATACAATTTTAATATTAACATTGTTTTTGTATATGGTGATCGCAATACATAATATACAGAATACTTTATATTTGGGTAGACATTTTCTTGAGTATGTACTGTGATCAATGGATGATAACAAAATGACATTTGCAAATGGCTAATGGGTTAGACTTCATGGTGTAACGAAAATACTTCCGAAGTTGTGCCATCTTATAAATAGATAATGCCAGGCAATCCCTCTTCCCCGTGTAAAACTCCGCCTGGGAAGTTCCACCAGAAACTTTCCTTTCCACAGGAAACTCTTCCTGCGGAAAAACCCAGCCTAAAAATATCCGTAGATTTCCCAACACAAAACCGTGTTGGAAGATGCTCGGCTTTCGCCCTCTGCGTACGAAAAATATAAACCCATTTAATGTTGAAGTAAAACTGTAAAGATGGTTTTTATTTTTTCAGTAGGGGAGGGGACAGAAGCCCTAAAATGATTTCACATAGAATGATTTTTGTTTGTTTAAGTTTTAAATGTTCAATTTCCAGTTAAAAAAAATGAATTGTGACGGTTTTTCGAATAATAAATGAATAAATGCGTCTTATTGCCGAGTTTAAAGATACAAAATCACAAGTCGAGTAATGAAAAAAACAAAATAAAGAAAAAAAACACACTAATAATTAAAAAACCCTAATTGAAAAAAAAAACACTAATAAACGAACAAACAAAGGTAAGGAAACAAAGCACGCTTCTAATAAATATTAAATAAAAAAACAATTTTTTTTTTACCGAAAGTAAGGAGCGATATTAAAACTTATAACGAACAGAAAGTACTCCGTATATGAAAGGGGCTTCTCCTCCTCAACGCCTGGCTCTTTAAGCTAGAGTTTGACTCTTTCTCTTAACTCTTACTTTTTAAAACAGTGAAAAATTTTAGCGTAAAGAGCGGGGCGTTGAGGAGGAGAAGACACTTTCATACACGGAGTAATTTCTGTTCGTTTTAAGTTCTAATGTCACTCCTTACATTCAATTAAAAAAACTTGTTTTTTCATCTAATTTCTGAACGTTTTTGAATTAATGCATGTTTTGATTTTTTGCTCTCCGCACATAAATAATTAAAACGAAATTTGTATGTTAATTTTTTTTTGGTTGAATGGCTTTCTCATAGTTTTAATCGGAAGATTTTGAGAAAAAAGGAGCGGGGAGGAGGCCTAGTTGCCCTCCAATTTTTTGATTACTTAAAAAGGCAACTAGAACTTTTAATTTTTTACGAACGTTTTCATTAGTAAAAAATGTACGTAACTTACGAATTAAGTTACGTAACGAACTTCTATATTTGTATGTTTTTATTACGTATATGAGGGGGTTCGCCCCTTCGTCAATACCTCGCTCTTTACACTAAAACTTGAATTTTGTCCCAATTCCCCTGAATCACAAATTCATTCATGAATGGCCCCTGAATCACAAAGACTGAAGAATAAATAGTTGAAATTACTAAAAATACATTAGCGTAAAGAGCGAGGTATTACGAGGAGGTGAACCCCTCAAATGCGTAATAGTTTCTGTTTGTTTTAAGTTTTAATGCTGCACCTTACTTTCAGTTGAAAAACTTTTTTTATTTATTTTTGCATTGTTTTTTAAATAATGTTAGAAAATCCTGTGCCCCCTTTATTGAAATTCTCTTCCCCCATGACAAATTCCTCCATAGAAAGATCCTTCCATGTAACCCCCCCCCCCTCAAACCAAAAAAATCCCCCTGAACACGTCTGTACACTTCCCAATAACCATTAGTATATGTAAACAACGGTCAAAGTTTGTAACTTGCAGCCCCTCCCACGGGGAATGTGGGGGAGTAAGACGTCCCCAAAGATATAGTTATTAGCTTTTTCGACTATGATGAATAGAATGCCTATCTCATAATTTTGATCCGGTGACTTCGGGGAAAAAATGAGCGTGGGAGGGGGCCTAGGTACCCTCCAATTTTTTTTCACTTTAAAAGGGCACTAGAAAAAAAAACACGAATCCGTAATCTATCTTCTGGCAAAAAAAGCGAAATTCCGTATTTTTGTAGATCGGAGCTAGAAACTTCTACAGTAGGTTTTTTGATACGCTGAATCTGATGGTGCGATTTTCGTTAAGATTGTATTTCTTTTAGGGGGTGTTTCCCCCTATTTTCTAAAATAAGGCAAATTTGCTCAGGCTCGTAACTGCTGATGGGTAACGCTAAACTTGATGAAACTTATATATTTAAAATCATCAATAAAATGCGATTCTTTTGATGTAACTATTGGTATCAAAATTCCATTTTTTAGAGTTTCGGATACTATTGAGCCGAGTCGCTCCTTAGTAGTTCGTTACCAGTAACTGTTTGACATATTATCACTTATCGGGTCGGACTACATAAATGACAAACGAGTCAGCGGAGATTCGTACAAATGACCTATAGCTCATTTATACGCAAGTTGTTCGATTCAGACACATATAGTGCACGGATCTATGACAAAATTAAATAAAAAACAAGTTTTTAACTGAAAGTAAGGAGCGACATTAAAGCTTAAAACGAACAGAAATTACTCCCTAGATGAAAGATGGCTACTCCCTCCTCAGCGCCCTGCTCTTAACACTAAAGTTTGACTCTTTCTCTCAACTCTACTTTTTAAAACAGTAAAAAACTTTAGCGTAAAGAGCAGGGCGCTGAGGAGGGAGTAGCGCCATTCATGAACGGAGTAATTTCTGTTCATTTTAAGTTTTAATGTCACTCCTTACTTTCAGTTTAATTTCTTAACGTTTCTGAATTAATGCATGTTTTGACTTTGGCTCTCTGTACATGAATAATTAAAACGAAATTAGCATATTAATTTTTTTTTGGCTAGATGGCTTTCTCATAGTTTTGACCGGATGATTTTTAGAAAAAAGGAGCGGAGGAGAGGAGGCCTAGTTGCCCTCCAATTTTGGTTACTTAAAAAGGCAACTAGAGCCTTTAATTTTTACGAACGTTCTTATTAGTAAAAAATATACGTAACTTACGAATTAATTTACATAGCAAACTTCTATATTCGTATGTTTTTATTACGTATATGAGACGCTTAGCCCCCTCGTCAACACCTCGCTCTTTACACTAAAGCTTAAATTTTGTCCCAATTCCTTAAGAATGACCCCTGAATCACAAAGGCCGTAGAATAAAAAGTTAAAATTACTAAAAATACTTTAGAGTAAAGAGCGAGGTATTAGGAGGAGGTTAACCCCTCATTTGCGTAACAATTTTTGTTCGTTTTAAGTTTTAAGGCCACTCTTTACTTTCAGTTGAGAATTGGCCACTATTTGTCAAACAATTTGTGGTAACGAGCTGTAAGTAAGGAGCAACCCAGCTCAATGGTAAACGAGACGCTAAACAAGAGCTAAGAGTTCATATCGAATGAGCTCTAGCAAAATTCTATGAATCAATAGATTGATTTAAAAGGAAAAAATCAGAAGCTTAATGCTGGTTGGGATCAAAAATAAGAGCTCTGAGACACAAGGTTCTTGTAAATATCAAAACTCATTAAGATCCAATCACCCGCTCGTAAGTTATAAAAACAAGCTCATCAAGTCAATTTGTGCAAGTCCCTGACATGCTTACCAATTTTCATCGTCCTAGCACATCCAGAAGCACAAAACTCGCCAAAGCACTGGACCCCCCTAGCTCCCTCAAAGAGAGCGGATCCAGTCTGGTTACGTCAATCACGTATCTACGACATTTGCTTATTCTACCCACCAAGTTTCATCCCGATCTCTCCACTCTAAGCGCTTCCCAAGATTTCCGGTTTCGCCCTTCAACTCCCCTCAATGTCACCAGATCAAATCAGGATTTGAAGCAAGAGCTCTGAGACAAGAGTTCCCTCTAAATATCAAATTTCATCAAGATCCGGTCACCCGTTCTTAAGTCAAATTTCATTAAGATATGATTACCCGTTCGTAAGTCACAAATCCTTCATTTTTTCGAATTTTTCCAAATTATCCCCCAACTACCCCAAAGAGAGCGGATCCGGTCTGGTTATGTCAGTCACGTATCTTGGACTTGTTCTTATTCTTCCCACCAAGTTTCAACCTGATCTTTCCACTCTAAGCCTTTTCCTATATTTCCGGTTCCCCTCCAATTCCTCTCAATGACACTGGATCCAGTCGGCATTTTGAATAAGAGATCTGAGTTACGAGATCCTTCTAAATATGAAATTTCATTAAGATCCGATCACTCCTTCGTAAGTTAAAAATACCTCATTTTTTTCTATTTTTCAGAACTAACCCTCCCCCCAACTCCCCAAAGAGCCCGGATCCGTTACGATTATGTCAATCACGAATCTAGGACTTATGCTTACTTTTTTCACCAAGTTTCATCCCGATCCCTCCACTCTAAGCGTTTTCCAAGATTTAGGTTTCCCCCTCCAACTCCCCCCAACGTCACCGGATCCGGTCAGGATTTAAAATAAGAGCTCTGACACACGATACTCCAATCACCTGTTCCTAAGTTAAAAATACCTCAGTTTTTCTATTTTTCCAAATTAACCGTCCCGCCACTCTCCTCCAGATGGTCGAATCGGGGAAACGACTATTTCTATTTTAATCTGGTCTGTTCCCTGATACACCTGCTATATTTCAACGTCCTAGCTTATCTGGAAGTGACTAAACTAGCAAAATTGGGATCGACAGACAATAAAAATGGAATTTTGATACTTTAGACACATCAAAAGAATTGGATTTTAATGATGATTTTAAATATATAAGTTTCATCAAATTTAGTCTTACATATCAAAAGTTAAGAGCCAGAGAAAATTTTCCTTATTTTGGAAAATAGGGAGAAACACCTCCTACAAGTCATAGAAACTTAACGAAAATCACACCATCGCATTCAGCGTATTAGAAAACCCTTCTGTAGAAATTTCAAGCTCCTATCTAAAAAAAAAATGCGGAATTTTGTATTTTTGCCAGAAGACAGATAACGGATGCGTGTCTGTTTTTTTATTTTTTATTTTTTTTCCAGGGCGATCGTATCTAGTCCCCTTTTTAAGTGACCAAAAACATTGGAGGGCACTTAGGCCTCCTCCCACGCTCAGTTTTTTCCCAAAGTCAAAGAATCAAAATTTTGAGATAGCCATTTTGTTCAGCATAATCGAAAAACCTAATAGCTATGTTGCTATGACTTTGACCAGTGTTTACATATAGTAATGGTTATTGGAAAGTGTACAGACGCTTTCAGGGGCATTTTTTTCTTGGTTGGGGAGGGGGTTGAGGGGAGGAGGTTATGTGGAAGGATCTTTCCATGGAGGAATTTGTCATGGGAGAAGAAAATTTCCTTGAAGGGGGTGCAGTATTTTCTAGTATTATTTAAAACAAAACACAATGAAAAAATAAATATGAAAAAGTTTTTCAACTGAAAGTAAGGAGCGGCATTAAAACTTGAAACGAACAGAAATTATTACGCACATGAGGGGTTCATCTTCTCCTAAATACCTGCTCTTTACACTAAGTATTTTTAGTAATTTCAACAATTTATTCTACGGCCTTTGTGATTCCGGGGCCATTCTTAAGGAATTGGGACAAAATTTATGCTTTAGTGTAAAGAGCAAGGTATTAACGAGGGGGTAAACCCCCTCATATACGTAATAAAAATATACGAATATAGAAGTTCGTTACGTAAGTTAATTCGTTAGTTACGTATATTTTTTACTAATATAATCGTTTTAAAAAAAATAAAAGTCCTAGTTGTCTTTTTAAGCAACCAAAAGATTAGAGGGCAACTAGACCTCCTCCCCCGCCTCTTTTTATCAAAATCGTCCGGTCAAAACTAAGAGAAAGCCATTTATCCAAAAAAAAAATTAATATCTAAGTTTCATTAAAACGTTCAGAAGTTAAATAAAAAAAAACAAGTTTTTTTTTAACGGAAAGTAAGGAGCGACTTTAAAACTTAAAATGAACAGAAATTAATCCGTACATGAAAGGGGCTGTTCCCTCCTCAATGCCCTGCCCTTTACGCTAACGGTTTTGACTGTTTGAAAGTAAAAACAGAGAAAGAGTCAAACTTTAGCGTAAAGAGCGGGGCATTGAGGAGGGAACAGCCTCTTTCATATACGGAGTAACTTCTGTTCGCTTTAAGTTTTAATGTCGCTCCTTACTTTTAGTTAAATTTAATTTTGATTAGGGGCTTTCATTATGAACACATAAAATAGATTTGATTCAGCCGAACTGATAAAAAAACACAATTTATAAAATCAGGTTTTACAGAAGACCAGAAAAAATTTCATCTTATTTTTTTTTTATCTGTTATTAACAAGATCCGTTTGCAACAAAAAATCAAATGCACTTAAAGCAAACTTGACAGCAAAGGCTCTATTTTGAACTATTTTTCTTGAGTACCAAAAGAAGAAACAACATATTAAAAAAAAAAAAAAAAAAAGGCCTCTTCTATGTACCTCAACTTGAAATAAAATAAAGAGCATGCTCAGGGTGGCAAACATGGTTCACCAGTCTCGCCGTTTTGAAGAAAGAATACAAAAAACATAGTACCAAAGCCACAAGTTCAACAAAATGGACCCATGGTCAAATCTGAACCGCAAACCCTTATTTTGGGGGTGGGTGGGAGTTGTAGCAAAAATATTTTTTTGCTAGAAGTTTGCTAAAAAAAACCTTGCGTGTCAATGCGGAATCCTTTTCTAAATAAAATGAAAAGATGTTTTTTTTAAGATATTCTAATTCCAAGGCTTTGAAGTTGGAGTTTTATTAATTTTTTGCTGAATGGAGTCGGAGTAACAGAAATAATGTAAGTCAAAGTTATAAGGAGTCAAAATAAGGAGTCGAAGTTACGGAACCACATAAAGACTGGAGACAAACTAAATACTCTTAAATGCTGTTCATAGATACCTGCTGAGAGAAATCATTCCCTAACATTTTCTTCCCACTGAAAATTCCCCCAGACAATCTCCTCCTGCAGAAAACTTACCGCCAAAAATGCCCGTATGTTTCCCAATAACAAATATTATCTGTAAGCAATTGACAAATCGCAAAACTTAAAAGGGCACTTAAATTTCTACAATGGGATTCTCAGATTATTTTGCAGTTAGAGAGGGAGGTACCTCAAAGGATGCACTTTAATACCGCAACATCCCAGCTTTCATTGAGCTATCAGATAAATAAATAATTAGTTCTAACGGACAGACGAGGGGAGGGTGGAGGTAGAAATTGATGTATAATCCCAAAGGGCATAACCAAGATCGTTCGGGGAGAGAGGGTGTTTTTTCGGGGGAGGGGGTACAAAAGAAATTTTTAAAAACCCATAAAAAATATGAAATTAATATCTACTTTCTTATAATTTCTGGGAATATTCATCGTCTATGCTGTGATTATGAAAGTAAAGAGTAACATTAAACCCCGAAATAAATAGAATTTATTTTTTATGGGAGGGGCACTGCCCCTTCCTCATCCACACCTTCACCTCATGGTCGCTGGGGATATTTCCCGAGGGGCAAACACCGGCCACCGAATTGACAGGCATAGGCGTATCTAAGTCATTTTAATGATAAACAAGGAAAGGCATGTTTCCGTTGTAATTGAGCTATGTCAATTAAAATTTTAGGAATTAACTCAAATATCACATCCTGAAAAATCTCTGAAAGTTCTATTCACTTAAGACAAGTATTTTTTTTCTTCTTAAATACTAAAAAAATTTAGCTCGGAAAATGATTGTCTACCACACGTGGGATTGTTCGAGAATTAACCCTACTAAGTAACCTACCTGCTAAAACGATGGATTAAATTATTCGTATTGATGTAAATAGCCCCTGTGGAGAAATAAAATCTACCAAATTAAGTACTTAAATACTAAATATCCCATATTCTTCGTACGAATGTCTTTGTCTGCCTATTCGGTGGTTTCCTTTGTCTCAATGGTTAAAACCATTCAAATAGTTCGTGGTAACGAACTGTAGTAAGGAGCGAACCGGCTCAATAGTAACCAAAACTCTGAAAAATGGAATTTTGATACAAATAGCTACATCAAAAGGATCGAATTTTAATGCTGATTTTAAATATATAAGTCTCATCAAGTTCAGTCTTACCCATCAAAAGTTAAGAGCCTGAGAAAATTTGCCTTATTTTAGAAAATAGGGGGAAACAATCCATAAAAGTCATATAATCTTAACAAAAATCACACCATGAAATTCAGCGTATCAGAGAACCCTATTGTAGAAGTTTCAAGCTCCTATCTACAAAAGTGTGGAATTTTGTATTTTTTGCCAGAAGGCACAGATCACGGATTTTTTGTTTTTTTTCCCAGGGGTGATCGTATCGACCCAGTGGTCCTAGAGTCTTGTGACAGGGCTCATTCAAACGGAAATGAAAAGTTCTAGTGCCCTTTTAAGTGACCAAAATAATTGGAGGGCACCTAGACCCCCTCCCACACTAATAATTTTCCCAAAGTCACCGGATCAATATTCTGAGATAGCCATTTTATTCAGCGTGGTCAAAAAAAATTATAACTATGTCTTTGGGGACGACTCACTCCCCCACAGTCCCCGTGGGAGGGGCTATAAGTTACAAACTTTGACCAGTGCTTACAAATAGTAATGGTTATTTGGAAGTGTATAGACGTTTTCAGTTTTTTTTTGGTTGGGGGGGGGGGGGTGAGAAGAAGGGGATACGTCGGGGGAACTTCCCTTGTAAGAATTTGAAAGAAATGTGAAAGAAAATCTATGCAGCTTTGTTTTTGAACAGCTCATATCTATTCATCGATCCAACACGTTTCCTTCCTATTGTTCTTCGCTCAAATTCTTTAATTTTTCAATGAGATTTATACTACAAAATCTCGGGATTTTCAAAATTAATAATTAGCTTTTTCCCCTTACTATCACTGAGTCAACAAATAAGACATAATCCAGAACAGCACAGTATTTACATTATATGACTTCAATTTATTCTCTATCTTTTGGGGTCATTATTTAATGCAAACAGTCACTATTTTTTTTTTTTAGTAATTATTACTATCTTCTGAAAATCCACACTTCCAAGTATTCAAAAACCTTATCACTGACAAGAAAAACCCAATTCGGAAAGAGATTTTTGTTTATTGACTTAACGCAAAACATGCGCGATGATCTTCCTGATAGATAAGAATCTACGTTCTCTCTCATTTTCGGTTTTTGTAGAAAAAGAGGTTCTGGGTATTTACCCCCCCCCCCCGTGTAAAATACCCCGGGTAAAATACCCCCCATCCCCCATGTAAAATACCCCCGTGAAAAAACCTTCCCCGTATATACCACCCCCTGGGGGAAATAAGGCTTTCCAAATTTGAGAATTTTATTTGAGTTTTGTTTTTCATTTTCTGTAGGGGGAAGGAATTTTGGTACTTGTTTATCATACGCCACTCACTCAAGTTTGCGCCGTGCAAAACTCGAGAACGAACCGGTTTCTTCGTTCGTTCCTTTCAGCTTAGCGTGAGACGAGACAAAGACAGGTGAAAGAATAGATGGGAAATATATAATTTGGGCTATAAATTTGCTCATAAGTGGGAGGGGTAAAGTATTTGGACAGTTTGAAGTCAGAAAACAATTCTTACTTCATAATATACAGAAAAATTGTACATAACACATTTTGTATGAAGACCCGTTATACTTTATCTCCCTCCCCCCTAATTTGCAAATATATAGCAGAAATTGGTTTCTAAAGTAACGAAGAAACTAACGAAGAAGCCTGATCTCGAGTTTTACGCATCGGAAACTTGAGTGAGTGGCGTATACAAATACCGGAATTTTTCATGGAAAGGAAGCCAGATTTCCTGGTATTATTTAAAAACGATCAGAAATTAAATTGAAATAAATTTTCTCAACTGAAAGTAAGGACCTAAATTGAAACTTAAAACAAAAAGAAATTATTACGTATATGAAAGGAGTTGCCCTTAAAAAGACCTTAATTTTTACGCTAAAGCTTTGACTTTTTGTCCCAATTCTTTAAAAACGATTCCTGAAACACAATGTAGATAACTTCGAAGACCACACAGCCTTTCCATGACGAAAGTAAAACATTTCAAACAGTTTTACTGCTGATGATGAACACTGTATATGTGTTCGAAATATCCAGTTAAAAATTTTTATATCTGTTCACTGTCAATTAAAAGGTTTCATCCCTATTTTGAACTGTTTTACTTTGAAACACAATGGCCGTTTAATTAGAATAATAAGCTTTGTTTTAAAACCCTAAAAAAAACACGGGCCTGTGTGCTTAAGTAATGACCGCACATAAACGATAGGCAAGTTCGAGTTGCAATAGAGAAACTCAGGCGGCCCAAAGTAACCAACGATCTTGAGGCATAATTACCTTTCTTTACTAGATTTGTAACAAGTGGGCTAAAGGAGCATTCTGAGCTAAAAGTGACACCACGCATAATTGCTGTTGAGATAAGTAGGTATCATGGTTCAGGATAGAAGAGACAGGTTTCAGAGGGTAAAACTTCATCACTTTTTATTCACTTATTCATTTTTATATCATTGTTTTATTCTCATTGATTTGCAGCCCTTATGTGTCAGACTGACCAACAAAAGTCAGTTTGAGGTCACTACTGAACTGCGGAACACCTTGATGCATGCCCACTAGGCATTTTAACAGCATTGGATAACTCAATTCAGTATTTAAAACGATCCTCAACCCAGAAAGCACGTAATTTATCACAGATAGAAACAGCAGGGCTGCAAGTTTTGTGCCTTGAGGTGCACCGTATGTTATTTCTGCCCATTCAGTTGAGATTTCCTGGAAAAGTGCATAAACACACTGATAATAGCCACGAAGAAAATCAATAACAAGCAGAAGAATACAGTTTTTGCACGTATCATTATTAAGTTTTCAACGGCAGTAATATGGCGGATTAGGTCAAACGCTTTTCGATAATCAGCTAAAAACAAGTCCATAATAGTATTTCTTTGATCTAGCCATTCGGTTACTAGGTAGAATAGTCTTACCAAGTAGTGAGTAGTGCTGCTTCCTTCCAGACAACCATACTAAAATGGGTCAATTGGAAGGGTTAATTTGAGAAAGAAGCTCGCGGTAAACGAACGATTCAGTCGCTTTGGCTAGTTTACAAATAATTTAGATCGGCCGCAGCTTGTCACAATATTTTTTGACTTTAGGTAAGACTCGTACGCATGCCTTCTTCCATGCCTGAGGAAATATTTGTTCCTTAAAACGCTGGCTAATAACTGAAGTAAGGGGTTTGGCCAGGAAAATTCCTTATTCAATCAGTAACTTTACTGATAGTTCTCCAGGATACGAATAACAGTTTTTTCAGCTTTTTGATCTCCTTGAAGACAGAATATCATGTCACTTCTACAATCAATTCTTCAGAAGAATCTCTTATGAGTGTTTATATTTCACAATCGTTGATGGAAGGGTAAGTGGTGCAGATTCTTGAGAAAAGCGCGTTCAGTTAGATATTACTAGTAACTCCTTATCTTTATGCATCTTATTGTCACTGGTTATTTTCATTACGGTTAAACGTTTGACCTTAGCATGCCATTTCTGAGGATCCGTCTTCAAAAGTAGTGACACTTTCTTATGGACTTAATGTTTCTCCGCATTTCTGTTAAATTAACTACATGATTCCTCAGTGACTTTGCAGCATTTAACAGACCCTTAAAATGAAGCTGGCAGCGGGTCATAATCATCTCGTTAATTTCTTGCGTCACCCATGGTTTGTCGCTATCGCTGACTATCATGGATTTTTGTGGGGAAGTGTTCATTATACTTGTTTGGAAGTAGAGAATCGAGAGTGTCCACTTTCATGTTTAGGTCTGTCACTGAACAAATTTCTTCACACAGATTCTTAGACAGATTCTTTGGAAAGGTATTCTTTGGTGGTAATTCGAGTCTTTTTTGGTTTAGAAAAATTAGCTGTAGCTTCCCATTGAATAACGAAGTGGTCTGAGTTTTGGAGTGACCACGGTGTTTTGTAACGATCTGCCAGACTGGTGAAAATCAGATACTGTGTACCGCCGCTTTGGTGGGCGGGAATATTAGTGTTTGACTTAAGTAAAGCATAGATGTTACTTATTGCTTATTACTTTGATTGAAATTACCAGCTATTATGAACACAAGCTCAGTGCATTGTCGGCGAAAATTGTTGATACTTGTGTGAAGATATTGCATTCTTTCCTTCCTGTTCTTAGCTCTTTTAGGGCAGGAAACAACGACTATTAGCATGCAGGAGAATTGCCTAAAAAGGAAACTCGGTTTTCACTTAGCCCAGATCCCTTCATGGCAGGAATCAGTGGGCTCACTTAGTAATTTGCAAAGTAAATCATCTTGAAAGCATAGGCTGACACCTCCAGGTTAAAAAAACATATGTAACCTTTGATAAGCCCAGTTTCGTCTGTTATGTCCCAACACTCGATTATTGCTACGATTGGGCTAGAGCTCAGTATAACAAGGATCTCCAGTTCATCCACCTTGTTGTTTTCTGACTGAGGATTGCACAGTAAGCAATTGGGAACGTGGTCTTTGCTGAGAAAAAGACTGGTTCATGGGAAGGAGGGCTTATCTCTGTTATTAACAGTGGGTCACAATACCACGGTCTCAGCACTGGTGGCATTTCGTACGGAGCCTGACAATGTATTTGAGTTAGTTTTTTTGTTTTGCACTTCTTAGGGGTTTCAATTTCCTTTCCGACACCAATATAGGAATATCAAATCGCTAGCATCGTCGTTTCCCTCTTTTTCCTCACCCTCTACGTTTATTCATGCGCACCATACACACTGAATCCGTTAGTGGCTTTTGAAGAAGTCCGAATAAGCCCAGACGGACGAAGGAAGATGAAATTACTACTAAACTCAATGAATTGGCTTCGTATAAGGTGGTTTTTCATACCAAATCGCCATGAGAATTGCACGAAAAGGTGGCTAGGAGAAACATTTTTGCACCATTGCACAGACAGAAATGTGTGACCTCAAAATAGACACACAGATATACACTACAGTAGCCTTATAAAAAGATTTTTGTCAACCTTAGTCCTAAGGTGTAGATACTAAGGAGTTCTACACGAGTTGAATGATTTTAGCCAAAACAAGTTTAAATAAAAGCTATCTTTATTTAATACATTTAAGGCATTAAATATACGTCTTAATTCGGCGCATTCTTAATTTTCGCTAAAAAAAATTTCAGTTTTGTCGTATAAAGAGTCCATGGGGTTTATTATCCTTAGCACCTCTGTGGATTTGCAGATAAAAACTGAATCATTTATGAAATATGATCCTACACGAAATATATGTAGATTTTAGAAAACTAAAGACCATTAAAAAAATGTAAGATTTGTACTTATAATAATTTGCGACCAATCAGGTTATTATTAGAGCAATTTTTCTACCGCAATATTGCAAAGAAATCTGAAACTTTTTATAAGAGAGTACGGTTTCATTTTTTTTTCATTCTTGGGCTTTAACATTGTAGGAGAAATGGTCATTAGAGATGAAGGCATGTGCCTCTCTAGTTTTGCCCCTGTCTAGATTTTAAAAAAACATCTTTTTTGAGAGTATTTTCATCGAAAATTACCGCTTTTTATGATATTCATTGGCAAAACTGAAGAAAACTACAAATTTTCTCGACCTCTAGGTATAAGAAATACACCCCCCCCCAGATTATTGTAAATTGACCCAAATAGCATAGTCACGTCAAATTACGTAAAATTAGTTTTCAAAATAGTCTTTAAACGGATTTTTAAGATGTTCAAGTGCCTCACTCGTGACGGAGAAAAAAAGAAGAAAAAAAAAAGGAGATATCAGTGTTTTAGAAACAAAAAGTGATTTCCCATTTGTTCAAGGTGGGGGGTTGTAATTCAGATTTATGGAGTTTTCGACAATCGTGATTCCAATGGCTCACTTTTTATTCCGGCCGGACGCCATTTTCGAAGGGTTTCAGGCACTTTTTGGAATTCCTTTTGTTTTGTTTTCGCAGCAACATTTTACTATTAAGATTAATCGAAATAATCCTTCGATTAACTGAAGGATTCTAATGAGTCCTTGCAAAACGGACAGAGACAAATCTAGGGGGCATCCTCTCCGGGCTCTGGCTCATCGGGGGGCTCGTAAGGTATTTTTTGATCTGATTTTGATTAAATAAAAAAAAGCTTCTAAAGAAAGAATTTTTAGCAAATCATAGTTGGTTAAAAACTAACTTAAGAACAGGACGGCCAAACCACGGTTGACAAACTTGAGTACAATCCACACAGAACATGAAATGATATCGAAGCTTTCAGATGAAGATATTACAGACATTAACTTCAAGTAAACCCCACAAAGTTAAGTTTTAGTGTACACAATAAGATTGATAGTTTATTGTTTAAACTGTGTGTGTGCTGTGGCATTAATAAAATGTTATTACATGGAATCTTGGAGTTTTTCTTGAAGCTTATTGTACATTGTGTATATTAGGATTTACATAAAAAATATATTAAAAATAGTAAATAATTTCTTAGACCCCACTGACATTACATTTGAAAAATGGATTTGCTATACTTTTGTTCGTTTCATTGCTATTGCATGGTGAATATTATTATATTAGACGCTATTAATATGTGAGTTTGGTTATCGTTCTTATTTGTTTTTCCCTTTTCTTTATATGTTTTTCTCCGTTTTCTTCTTTTGTCTTCCAGTTGTGTCTCCTGTTTTTATCGTTTATTTTTTTCCATCGATATAGGTTTCAAGACACATTCCCGACATATACAGATTTTTTAGTATTTAAAGTTTGCTTTTATATTTTTGTCCACCGTATTGTTTAAAATATTATACCAATTTTTCTATCTTTTCATTTATTTAATTTTATTAGTAATGGTAAAGGGGTAAAAAAATACACAATAAATAAATATATTTTTTACAGAAGTAGAATGCCCATAATTTGATATCTACAATGGGTTTGTTGACCAAGGGGCAGGAGCCACCATTCTTACCCCTGGCATCAATACATCTAGATCCGTCCCCGATTTGGGGCCAGGGTGGCGGCAGATCAAAAAATTATTTTCATGGCTTCTGATGCCTCAATATCAGATTTCTAAGCCCTCATTTTTCAAATGACTCTGATGAAATGTTATAAACTGCAATATTAATTGAGGACACATGACCTAAATAAAAATAAAGACCCCCCCCCCGGCCTTTTCCTTTCGATTTCAACCTTTCAAACTACTGGAAAAGCTTAAATTACCTATTTAGAGCAAACCATCGATTGACTATCCCATTAGAATTTCTACTGATATTCCATGCCAGAAAATAAAAGTAATTCTTTATTGTAGTCCCAATCTTTTCATAAGAATTCGACGAAAGATTGGACAATTTACTTACCAATTTTTTCCCACGAGTCCTCAATGATATCATATCGATCCAATTCTTCCAAATGATACAACAACTTCGATATACTTAAATCATAGAGAAGTCTCTGCAACAGTTGCCACGCCGGATTTGTCCTTTGGTCGAATTGTTCGATTTCACAACCTCGAAGACCACATATATCAGCTAGCCCACGCCAATCTCTGGAATAAGAAGCTCAATTATGGTCATTTTTCTCATTTCTTTTCGGGTTTTTATAGATTTACTGGTAAGGAAGGAAACCTTTTTGAAAAAAATTTTTCAAGACGCTGGTCATCATCAACAGAAGACGAAGAAGAAAAAAAACTGAACAGCCTTATACCTTTCCTCAAAATACAGAGTGCCAAATATGGCCCATTTTTGGAATTTGGACTATCCAGATTTAATTAATTATTTCATAATTTTAGTGGGAAATTACACAGTAGTCTAGGGTAAACAACTGCCTTCACACGAATTTTCCTTATTATTTAAAAGACAATAGTCAAAAAGTCAACTCAAGTTTGAGCTCCTGAAACCCCGTAAATTTTTTCTTATCTCTATAAACAAATTCTTTCTTCTGGGATAATAACAAATGTGCGTCAGAAAAGTGATTGCCTACCCTATCTAGACTCGTTCAAAAATGGATTGTTTACTCTACTATGCATTCACAAATTTAGAATTAACTTATCCGCACTGTCATAAAAAGGATATCAGGAGTAAATCAGTCTCTCAAATTAAGCACTTCCTTCTAGATATTAATTTGAAAAAAAAATTCCGTAAAGAAGTTTTCAAAGAAAAGTAAAGATCAGCAGAACTTAAGATCAGCAGAAATGAATTCCTATAATAATTCAAATTTAAAATGCCAAGAAATTACTATTTCATGATAAATGAAACCTAAAACGAACAGAAATCAAATAACAATCATAGCAAACAAACATGCTACAGGTCCTATTATAAATGAATAAATAAATCTTAAAGCGAATAAAACTTAAATTGAATATGCAAATCAAGTTCAAAACGAACAAAATTAATTACAAACAAGAGTTTGGCTACTGCCCCCTTCTCTAACTTTAAAACTCTAAAGCCTACTGCATCATTTACATTTTACTGAAAACGAATTATATTATAAATATTTTCTTTTGTACTAGTTACAACATTTAAAATAAAAATACAAATTACAATGAAATAAAATCTTGAACCGCTGAGCTTTCAGCAATTAATATCACCATAGATCTAACATCAGTTTCATTTATTAAGTATTTCCAAGGACTGTTTAAGACACATATAGTTTCCAGTAAAGCACAAATGACGCAGTACGTTTTAGACTTTTACATTTGGGTTAGGGAGCAGCAGTATTCAATTAAGTATTTACTTAAAGTTTCAACTTAACACCTTTAGCCGTCCCAGAAATATTGCTCACGATCTGAATCATAACAATTTAGAACAATAAATAAAAATGTCAAAAAATTCAACTAAAGTTCATTTAAGCTTGGTTTGAGTTTTACTTGCTCTATTAAGTATTGGTACTCTGTAATAAGCGGCAGTAACTAGAAGTTTCAATCTTCCTTAGACATGTTGTAAGCTTCAAAGATCCACTCTTATTCAGTTTTTTTTTGTACCAATTTTTTTCTATCCCACTTATTCTTTACAGATTATGCTAAGTCAATTTTTCCAATATTTAGGGGATCACTATTATTCTAATTTTAAGTTTTCCCATTACCCTGGAAAATACTTCATCTGTTATCTGATGCAAAACAGCACTAAAATTGTTGCTGTTGCTGGACTGACGCTAGTGCAGAGTTGTAGGCATCAAATTGTGCCTTGTACATGTCAAAATGGAACACTGACAAGAAAAAATTCCAGATTTTTTAACTCTAAATTTTTTAAAGCAATGTGCTTTTCTGCACAATCTATGCAGCAGACGAAAGTCCTTAAGACAATATATTTAGCGATGTCAATGCGTGTTTCTGCAGCTTACGCCATCTATTCAAAAAATTGGCAAAATGAAATATAACGAATGTACATATGGAAAGTGACACATGGTTATATAATGATGCACAGTTGGAAGCAATAGACTTATATCAAGATGTTCGACGTCTATGTTAGTTATTAAATAAAAAAACAAGTTTATTTTAACTGTAAGTAAAGAGCGACATTAAAACTGAAAACAAATAGAAATTATTCCGTATATGAAAGGGGTTATCCCCTCCTCAACACCTCGCTCTTTAAGCTAAAGTTTGACTCTTTGTCACAACTCTACTGTTTAAAACAATAAAAAAAACTTAGCGTAAAGAGCAAGGTGTTGAGGAAGGGACAACCCCTTTCATATACGGAATAATTTCCGTTTGTTTTAAGTTTTAATGTCACTCCTTACTTGCAGTTAAAAAAACTTATTTTTTCTTTTAATTTAATTTCTGAACGTTTTTGAATTAATGCATGTTTTGATTTTAACTCACCGCACATGAATAATTAAAACGAAATTTGCATATTATTTTTTGTTTGCTAAATGGCTTCCACATAGTTTTGATCAGACTATTCTGATAAAAAAGGGGTGGGAGAGGACGCCTAGTTGCTCTCCAATTTTTGGTTACTTAAAAATGCAAATAGATTTTTTTATTTTTTTACGAAAGTTTTTGTTAGTAATAAATATACGTAACTTACGAATTAACTTACGTAACAAACTTCCATATTTGTGTATTTTACCATGTATATGAGAGGATTTACCCTTCGTCAATACCCCGCTCTTTAAACTAAAGCTTGAATTTTGTCCCAATTCTTTGAGAATGACCCCTGAATCAAAAAGGCCGTAGAATAAATAGTTGAAATTATTAAAATTAATTCAGCTTAAAGAGCAAGGTATTGTGGAGGAGACAAAGCCCCTTATATACGTAATATTTGCTGTTTGTTTTAAGTTTTAATAATTCTCATTACTTCCAGTTGAAAAAAATTAATTTATTATCTCATTTTTTTTTAAATAACGCTAGAAAATCCTGCACCCCCTTCATGGATATTCTCTTCCCTCGTGATAAATTCCTCCGTCGAAAGATCCTCCCACGTAACCCCTTTCCCCCGACCCTAACGCGAAAAAGTCCCCCTGAAAACGTCTGTACACTTCATAATAACCATTATTATATATAAACAATGGTCAAAGTTTGTAACTTGCAGCCCCTCCCCCGAGGACTATGGGGGATTAAGTCGTCCTCAAAGACATAGTGATTAGCTTTTTTGACTAAGCTGGACAGAATAGCTATCTCAAAATTTTACTCCGGTGACTTTGGTAAAAAATGTGCATGGGAGGGGGCCTAGGTACCCTCCAATTTCTTGGGTCATTTAAAAAGGGCACTAGAACTTTTAATTCCGTTAGAATGAGTCCTCTTGCGACATTCGAAGACAACTGGGTCGATACAGCCCTGAAAGAGAAAAAAAAAAAAAAAAAAAAAAAACACGCATCCGTGATCTGTCTTCTGGCAAAAAATACAAAATTCCACATTTTGTTGATAGCAGCTTGAAACTTCTATAATAGTGTTTTCTGATACGGTGAATCTGATGGTGTGATTTTCGTTAATATTCTATGACTTTTCGAGGATGTTTCCCTCTATTTTCTAAAATAAGACAAATTTTCTCAAGCGCGTAACTTTTGATAGGTAAGAATAAACTTAATAAAACTTATATGCTTGTATCATGTAACTATTGGTATAAATATTCTGTTTTTTAGAGTTTCCGTTACTATTGTGCCGGGTCGCTCCTTACTACAGTTCGTTACCACGAACTGTTTGATTGTTACTGCTAAAATGTATTATTTACCTTTAAGAATCTTACCCTAGATGGACGGCTGAAAAGGACGATATCTGGCAATTTATCATCCTTCATCGGCAAAATATGTACTTCGTCATCTCGACCTTCTTCTCATTAGCCCTGCAAATTGGGGTGGAGCCAAAGTTTTCGTTGAGCTTATTCCTTTGGAAAACATTTAAAGAATCCTCCTCCGTCTTCCGCAGCGCCCAAGCTCCACAGCCATATTTAATCACTGTAGCTTTCGATATTTTGATCTTTTTTCGTTGGCATTTTTTCGTTGAGAATATGTGCCCACATCCCTCTTTACTTAGATAGCGCTATTGTGCTTCCAAAGATAAAATTTTAAATTTTAGATGGATGTAAAATTTTTTTTACAAGCAGCACAATAGCGCTATCTAAGTAAAGAGGGATGTGGGCGATCATTCGGTTGGAAACTGAAAGGACTAGAGCCCTTTTTAATAGTCGAAAGTACTTGGAGGGCAAGTAGCCCCTCTCATGCCCACCATTTCCCAAGAAACATTCAATCAAAATTTTCAGATAGCCATTTTGTTTAACGTAGTTGAAAGACCCAGAAAGTATGTCTTTGAGGATGATAACGCCCCAAAAGCCCTTAGGGGAAGGGTTGTAAGTTAAGCCCTGGGGGCATTTAAGTTTTATATAGAAAGGGTGATCGTGTAAACTTCAGAGGGGGTTATTAGATTACTATCAGAAGTTTTAGTGCCGTTTTTTGAGATTCAGAGTGATCGCAGGGTGGATACCCCCCCACACACAAACATCCCGTATTTACCCGAAATGCATCTGGTAGAAATCTTGACATGACCATTTGTTGTCATAGAAACGTCGAAAAGAGCTCATTCGATTGAAAATTGAAAGTTACTGCCATTTTAATAGTCAAGGGTAATTGGAGGGCAACTAACCCCCTCACCCACACCAACCATTTCCCCAAAAATAACCAATCAAAACTCTAAGGTATCTATTTTGTTTGATGTAATTGAAAGGTTCGTATATTATTAGGATGACATCCCCCCCCCAAAGCCGTCAGGACAAACATCACAAACTATGCACTGGGGACAGCACAGACAGCACAGGGCAGCACAGACAGGGGACAGGACAGCACAAACACGTTATAAATAAAAAAAAGGAGACAGAAGGAGAAAAGGAAGACTGTTTTCCTAAATTAGTGATTAATATAGACCAGCACTTGAATGAGGCCTTAACCCTACTCATCCATACAATCACATAGGTCAAACAGCATAGCCATACACAATCAACCATACAGAATAATCCATGGACAGGCAGTCATGTCGTCAATAAGCATAAGTCGTCATTTACCAAACAATTAAACAGTAAAGACAAATAATTCAGAGGCAAAAACCCAACACAAGGGCTCATCAGGAGAATACACTTGCCTATAGGATTTCGGCACTTTAAATTCTCTACCCAGTCAAGTGTTGTGCCTACCACAGAATACCTATGGTATCCCCGTGTCAGGTATCCCCCCAAAATTATATGCCTATAAAAAGAAACTAACAAATGTAGAACAACCAAGTATCACCAAAACAAGCTTACCCTGTTAATATATTCCTCTGTTTAGCAGCAGTAGGTAAACTAAATGTGATAAATTTTACCAAATCACAAATATTAACTCTTTGCGAAAAACCTGAATGAAGTAAAATAATATATATATATATATATATATATATATATATATATATATATATATATATATATATATATATATATATATATATATATATATATATATATATAGAAAGGGTGATCGTAAATACTCCGGAATGGGGTCATTTTATTGTTAATCAGATGTTCAAGTGCCTTTTTTAAGATTCAGAGAGATCAGAGGGTGACCCCCTCCTCACACACACACACCTCGTATTTCCCAGAAATGCGTCTAATAAAAATTCTGAGATTGGCATTTGTTGGCATAGAAACTTCAAAAAGAGCTCATTCGACTGGAAATTGAAAAGGCTAGTGCTCTTTCTAAAAGTCAAAAGTGATTGGAGGGCAACTAATCCCCCCTCCCTCGCCCACCATTTCTCCGAACGCATCCAATCCAATTTTTTTGATAGCCATTTTGTTCAACGTAATTGAAAGGTCCAGAAATTATGTCTTTGAGGACGACCACCCCCCACAACCCTCAGGGCAAGGGATGTAAGTTATGCTCTGGGGGGCTATAAGGTATACTACCCCCCCACACACACACACCTCGGATTTTCCCAAAATGTGTCTGATTTCAATTTGGAGATGGCCATTTATTGTCCTAGAAACTTCAAAAAGGGCTCATTCGATAGGAAATTGAAAGGGCCAGAGCTCTTTTTAATAGTCGAAAGTGATTGGAGGGCAACTAAACCTGGCCCCCACCCCTCAACCACTATTTCCCAGAACACCTTCAATAAAAATTTTGAGATAGGCATTTTGTTGAACGTAATTGAAAGGTCCGGAAATTATGTATTTGAGTATGGCGAAACCCCCACAGCCTTCAGGGCAAGAGTTGTAAGCTAGCTCTTAGGGGAATATAAGGTATACATAGAAAGGGGGATAGTATAAACTTCGTAAGGCGCTCATTGGATTTGTAATCAGAAGTTCTTGTGCCCTTTTAAGACTCAGAGTGATCAGAGGGTGGATACCCACTCCCACCATACCTCGTATTTTCCCGAAATGTATCAGATAGAAATTTTGAGATGGCTATTTGTTGTCGTAGAAACTTCGAGAAGAGCTCATTTGATTGGAAATTAAAAGGGCCAGTGCCCTTTTCTAATAGTCGAAAATGATTGGAGGGCAACTACCCCCCCTCGCCCACCATTTCCCCAAACACATCTAATCAATATTTCGTGATAGCAAATTTGTTCAACCGTAGTGATGCCTCTCTGCTTTCTGGAAGCCTCCTAGGGGGAGTAAAAATGAAGCTACTAGTCCCCCAAGACGTAATTACGCACAACTGGGTCTTACACAATGCTATAGCGAACCTGTAATGGTATAGTACACCTCTATGTTACGTAGTAGGGAATATTTTCTAAGAGATCCAGATGTTAATTACTTGAAAACCTAAGGGTGTACGAAAAAACCTTCAGGGGCCCCACGAAATCAGGTTTTCTTTCATTGTTACATAATAGGGTTCGGGGTGTTACACAATAGAGAGTGTTTTTTTTTCTTTAAAAACTTACGAGGGCCAGGAAAAAACCTTCAGGGCCTGCTATTGGGGGACCTTCAAGACGTCAGGCCCTAGTGAGCAATTCCAATGGGCCCCTAGCAACCTTTTCTAAAGGAAGACTAACCTATCTGGGGGGCCCTAGCCCAGACTAAGCAACAGTTTCCATAGGGGGTCCTAGCAGTCAATTCAAGCAAGGGGGAGAATAGCATCCAATTCCAAAAAGAGCACTACCAACCAATTCAAAAGGGGGACCCTAGCAACCAATTCCAACGGGGGACCTTAGCAGCCAATTTCGCTAGGGACCCTAGCAGGCAATTCCGACGGGGGCCAGGGCAACCAATCCCAAAGGAGCACTAGGATCCAATTTCATCGGGGGCTCACCTAGGAACTAATTTCACCGACAAGACATTTTTCAAAACGTTTCAGGACATTTCAAGACGGTTTTGGGTGTTATGTAATAGGGGAATGTTCACTTATGTTAAGGATGACGCACTCTCACTTGACATGCTATACTGGGCCCGTGGCGACTGCCCGCTTGTAACTGAGGAGGGCGCATACATGGGGTGTTACTTAATGACAATGCACACGTGGGTTGTTACATAACACTTTAAGAGATTTCACTTTCTTTCAAGACTTTTTTCAGAGAACCTTTATAATCTAAAGATTCTTGTCCTCATTAGGATTCGAAAAAGACTTCCCCTCAATGGAATGGAGCACTAGACAGGCGGACTATAAAAAATTTTCTAATGTTATTATTCTAGGAGTACACTCTAAGTGATTTTTTTTCGTGAAATATAATCTAGTTTAATTTTTTTGGTTGGTGAAAAATGACGCCTGTTGCTTTTTTTTGGTTCGTGAAACTTGGTTGCATGCTAATCCTTTATTCGTGAAACATATTGCATGTTAATTTTTTCCTCGCGAAATTTATCGTATTTTCAGCTTTTTTCTTTTTGAAACTAGTTGTACGTCGGTTTTTCCTTTGTTATATTTCTTTGTGAAATATGGTGATATTTTTCTTTGTGAGACATGTTTCATGTACGTTTTTTTTTGTACGGGAAACTTATCGCATGCTGATAATATACATATTGTATATTGATTTTTTCTTCGTCAAACTTACTGTAGGTTCATTTTTTTTCGTGAAACTTGTTGTATTCTAATTTTATTATTGGAAAAACCTGTTGTATTTTTCTTGATGAAACTTGTTTTATATTGATTTTTTTTTTCTCATGAAATTTCTTGTATGTTAATTTTGTTTTCTTCGTGAAGTTTCTTGTACGTTGGTTTTATCATTATAAAAATTATTGTACCTTAATTTTTTCTTCATGAACCTTGCTGCATGTTGATTTTCTTTTTCTTCGCGAAACAGGTTTTATGTTGATTTTTTTGCTCGTGAAACTTGTAAGTTGTTCTTTTCTTCGTGAAACATGTTGCATGTTGAATTTTTATTCGTAAAACATTTTGCATCTGGATTATTTCGGCAAGAAATGTAACCTATGTTGAATTATGTCTTCGATCGTATATAATTTAAGATCTTATATTTTAATTTCTTCATGAAACTTGTTGTATTTCGATTTTCTACTTCATAAAACTTGTAGGTTGATTTTCCCTCCTCTTCAGCAGTTTTGTTCATGGAACTTGTTACGCGCTGATTTTTTATCACGAAGTTTCATCGAGAAAAGCTACAAAAATTCCACATTTTTGTAGATAGGAGGTTAAAACATCTTCAGTAGGGTTTTCTGATACAGTGAATCTAATGATGTAAATTTCATTGAGATTCTTTGACTTCCAGGGGGCATTTCCTCTCTTTTCGAAAATCAGACAATTGTTCGAAATTACTATATCAACAGTAGGGATTGATGATTGGTTAGGCTACATAGGGTTGGGTGGGGCATGTCTTCACACTCTCCTCTCATATTTAACACTCTTCACAGAATTTTCTTCAATGAATTTCTTCATTTCTTAAGTATTCTTACCGAAGAAAGTAAAAAAAATCCAGATTTTTGTAGATAGGAGCTTGGAATATCAACAGTAGGATTCTCTTGTACGTTGAATCTGATGATGTAATTTTCATTAAGGTTCTTTGACTTTTAGGGGGATGTTTACTCTCTTTTACGAAAATCAGGCAATTTTTCAAAATTACCATATCAACATTAGGGACTGATGATAGATTAGGTTACACTAGGTTAGGTGGAGTGTGTCTTTCACCCCTTTCACCCCGTTCCCAGGTTTAATTTCTTCATTTCTTATGTATTTTCATTGAAACAAGCAACACAATTCCACATTTGTGTAGATAGTAGCCTGGATCATCTACAGTAGGGTTCTCTGATACGGTGAATCTGATGATGTAATTTTCATTGTTATTCTTTTACTTTTAGGGGATCTCTCCTCTCTTTTTCGACAATCAGGCAATTTTTAGAAATTGCCTTATCAACCTTAGGGATTGATTATGGGTTAGATTACACTAGGTTAGGCATGGCATGTCTTTACACCCACTCTTTCTCTCATTTTCATCAATCTTTCCCAGTTGCATTTCTTCATTTCTTATGTATTTTTACCGAAAACAAAGCAACAAAAGTCCACATTTTTTAGATAACAGCTTGAAACATCTACAGTAGAATTCTCTGACACGCTGAATGTGATGATGTAATTTCCATTGAGATTCTTAGATTTTCTGGGCTGTTTCCTCTCTTTTTGAAAAATCAGACATTTATTTTCGAAATCGCGCTATAAACAATAGCGAATGATGGTAGGTTGGATTACACTAGGTCGGATGGGGAATGTCATTTCACCCCCTCTTTCTCTCACTTTCATCAATCTACAAAGCTTGAATTTCTACAGTCTGTATGTGTTTTCATCGAAAAAAGCAACAAAATTCCAGAGTTTTGTAGATGGGAGCTTGAAACATCTAAAGTAGGGTTCTCTGACATGTTGAATCTGATTGAGTAATTTTCATTAGTATTCAATGAGTTTTAGTGGGTTGTTTCCTCTCTTTTTCGAAAATATAATCCAAAACAATTCGAAACAAACACAAAATCATTATCACAAAATATAAAAAAAACATTTGTCAACTGGTTTTAAGCTAGGTTCATTTGGGTTAAGAAAACGTGCAGGCACACTTGCTGAGCCCAAATACATTACATTTCATGAAAAAAATCAACATACATTATGTCGTATAAATTATTTTACATTATTATCAACATACATTAAAAATAAAGATACATTATGCTTCATAAGCAAAAACACAGCATGCAACAAGTTTAATGAGCAAAAAACATTTAACATGTTTTACGACAAAAAATCAAGATACAATGAAAAAACAACATACAACGAGTTTTTTCTAATGATTGGTAAATGACGACTTATACTTACTGACGACACGACTGCCTGTCCAAGGACTATTCTTTATGGTTGATTGTGTATGGCTATGCTATTTGACCTATGTGATTGTATGGATGAGTAGGGTTAAGGCCTCATTAAAGTGCTGATCTATATTAATCACTAATGTAAGAAAACAGTCTTCCTTTTTTCCTTCTGTCTTTTTTTTTATGTGTTGTGCTGTTGCATTGGTGATTTCTTTTTTCATTATATATATATAAATATATATATATATATATATATATATATATATATATATATATATATATATATATATATATATATATATATATATGTCCATATATATAAATAAATAAATATATATGTATATATATGTACATATATATAAATAAATAAATATATATATATATATATATATATATATATACATATATATATATATAGATACATATATATAATACATATACATATATAATGTATCTGAAAATGCTTTAGGTGTGACAATGCACATCAGAGGGTGCCAGATGTCAGCCTATTGTATGCAACGCTGATCTCATTTGCCAAATGTTATAAAAAAACGCTACTGGGGATTTGCCTTTAAGTTTAAACAATCGATTCTAGAGTAAACGCATATTTTGCAGGGAAATACCCAAAAAATTACACATGTGTCAAAATACTTGCCAGAGGGTGCCTTGTGTCAGCCATTGAGTGTCAGAGCCTGGGAATTGACATGGAGCATTGAAATCTAATGTTGAAATGACGAGTTTCCGCTATTCAAATATAAACAATGGTTATTTTTACTTTATAAAGTTATTTGTTTTTAGGGGAAAAACGTTGAAGAACCCTTAGGTATGATAATGTGTACCAGAGGGCGTCATCGCGTTGGAAGATTGTGCCGCACTGACCTCAATTGCCAGAGGTCATCAGAACAAACGTTATAGGAAATTTTTCATTAAGTTTAAAGGATCGATTCTAGTGTAAACGGATATTTTTCAGGAAATGCTCGATGAATTCCATATGTGTATTAATGCTTGCCAGAGGGAACCGTCTGTCAGGCATTGAATATCACAGGCCAGGAATTATCATGGATCATCGCAATCTAACAATGAAATCACAAGTTTCGGCTATTCAAATAAAAAATAGTCATTTTTAGTTTACAACGTTATTTTTTTGTGGGAAAAAGGTTGAAAAACCTTTAGGTGTGATAATGTGCACCAGAGGGTGTCATCGAGTTGGTTGATAGTGCCACACCGACCTTGATTGCCAGTAGTCATCAGAAGAAGCGTTATTGAGTATTTTTCATTAAGTTTAAAGGATTGACTCTAGTATAAACAGATATTTTTAATGACTGACTGAAATATAACACTGTCAAAGAAACGGGGGGAGGGGCATTTTCATTGAAAGCTCTAAAAAATAAACGAATGTTAAAATGTGTCCCTTCTTTCTTCGTTTGCGTGTTTCATTTTTCAAAAAATGATTATGATAATATCAAGATTTAAACTAATGGATTTTAAGAGGCAGGCGCATCTGACAGAACAATAGAAACAAGGCATTTTCATTAAGACCTCTCATAAATACCTCTTAATATAGCTTAAATTTGCCTCTAATAACAACCCTCCCCCTCCCTCTGGAATTTCTTGATGGGGTGGGCGAGCCACATAGTGTCACGATGGCGTTATTATGCATAGTCTTGGCTCAAAGAAACGCGGCATTTCCATTATAACCTGTCAGAAATAACCAGATGCAAAAAAGGCTCTTTTTTTGTTGCAGATGCGTCTAATAGAGCAATAGAAACGATGCATTTTTATTAAGACCTCTCTCAGATATATCTCTTAATATGGCTTAAATTTACCCCTCATAACAACCCCCTGGAATTGGTTGCTAGGGTTGGCCCTCCACATATTGTCACAGTGGCGTGAATATGAATAGTCTTGGCTCAAAGCAACATGACATTTTCATGAAAACCTCCCAGAAATGACCAACTGCAAAATGTCTTTTTTTTCTTGCAGATGCGTCTAATAGAGTAATAGAAACGATGCATTCTTTATTAAGACCTCTCAGAAATATCTTTTAATATGGCTTAAATTTACCTCTAATAACAGCCTCCTTGGACTTGGTTGCTAGGGTGGGCTAACCACATGTTGTCACAGTGGCATGAATATGCATAGTCTTGGCACAAATCAACGTGGAATTTTCATGAAAACCTCCCCCAGAAATAAATAACTCCAAAAATGTGTCTCTTTTTTCATTCAGGTTCGTCTAACAAAGCAACAGAAACGATGCATTTTCATTAAGACCTCTCAAAAATATCTCTTAATATGGCTGAAATTTACCCTTATAACAAACCTCTGCCCCTTGAAATTGCTTGCTAGGGTTCACACCTTTCTTGAATTCATGGTTCTTTTTGCTTATATTTTATCCTATATCAGGTTTTACGACGTTTCGTTTTTCCGTTTGTTGAGTTTCAATTTCTTTTTCTGTGATTTCAAGAATTTATAACATATTCTTATTAATAAATTTGTATGTACAAAAGTCTGCGTCCTTAGATTTCTTATTCCAAAATGAATCTTCAATACGTAATCATTAGCAAAATAAAATATACATGGCCAATGCGATGTAACTGATTCATTAGCTTACTTAACCTGTCTAGGTCCCGTTAGAAAATTAATAACGCTGTAACAGGCAGATGCATCTAATAGAGCAAAAATTAATAGTATTAGGATGCTTGCGCTCTCATGTGGAAAGTGATGGAAGCAAGCGAACCATTTAATGGTTCTAGTAAGCGGGATAGGAGATTCTCCTAGCGTGCAATAGGTTATCACACATTCCAAGAATAATAATATTAGAAAAGCTTTCATAGACCACCTGTCTAGTACTCCTTTCCAATGAGGGGAAATCTCTTTTGAATCCTAAATCGGACAAAATCTTTAGATTATACAGGTTCCCAGAAAAAAACGTCTTGAAAGAAAGTGAAAACCCTAAAAGTATTAAGTAGAAACACACTTAATACACACGTCGTGAGTATTGTCATTAAGTAACAACCCATGTGTGCGCCCTCTTCAAGTACAAGCAGAGATCCCCCACAGGCCCCTGAAGTCTAGCATGTCACGCGAGATTGTGTCAAACTTAAGATAAGTGAACATTCCCTTATTACATAGCAACCGAAGAATTTTTCAAAAATGTCTTAGAAAAAATACGTCTTGAAATGTCTTAAAACAACTTGAAAAATGTCTTGTCGGTGAAATTGGTTGCTAGGAGGGCCCCGATGGAATTGGATGCTAGAGCCCCGTTGGAATTGAATACTAGGGTCCTCCGTTGGAATTGGTTGCAAGGGCGCCCGTTAAAATTGGATGCTAGCCCTCCCCCGCTTAAATTGACTCCTAGAGGTCCAATTAGAAAAGGTTGCTGGGTTAGGTTAGGGCCCCCGGTGAAAAAGGTTGCTAGGAGCCCAGTGGAATTACTCGGTAGGGCCCTGCGTCTTAAGGGTCCCCACTAGCAGGCCCTGAAAGATTTTTCCAGGCAATCGTAGGTTTTAAGAGAAAAAACACTCTTTATTATGTAACATCCCAAACCCTATGACGTAACAACCAAAGAAACCCTGATTTAGCGGGGCCCTGAAGGTTTTTCCATACCCTTAGGTTTTTAAGTAATTAACATCTGCATCTCTTAGAAAACATTCTCTATTACGTAACATACAGGTGTACTATACCGTTACACGTGCGCTATAGTGTTGCGTAAGACCCAGGTGCACGTAATTAACATCTGCGTCTCTTAGAAAACATTCCCTATTACGTAACATACAGGTGTACTATACCGTTATACGTGCGCTATAGTATTGCGTAAGGCCCAGGTGCGAGTAATAACGTCTCGAGGGACTAGTAGCCCCCTTTATACACCCTTTTTGAGGCTTCCATAAAACAGAGAGGAACCACTACTTTCAACGTAATTAAAACAACCAAAAATTATGTGTTTGAGGATGACAATCCCCTCAGAGCCCTCAGGGCAAGGTAAGTTCTGCCCTGGGGGCATATAAGGTATACAAAGAAAGGGTGATCGTATAAACTTTGGAGGGGTCTTGTTTGATTGGTAATCAGAAGTTATAGCGCCCTTTTTAAGATTTGGAGTGACCGGAGGGTGGATAACCCCCATCCCTCCAAACCTCGTATTTTCCCATAATGCATATGAAAGAAGTTTCGAGATGGCCATTTGTTGTCGCAGAAACTGAAAAAGGCTCATTTGATTGAAAATTGAAAGGGATAGTGCCCTTTTTATTAGTCAAAAGCGATCAGAGGGCAACCCCCCCCCCCACAAACCCATCAATTCACAAAACACATCTAATCAAAATTTTGAGCTAGCGATTTTGTTCAGTGTAGTTGAAAGGTCTGGAAAGGTCTATGCCTTTGACAACCCCCATACCTTTTCAAAACCAGAACATAATTTGCACTTTACTGAAAAAAAGGCTTTGGATTGTCAGTTTAGTATACATACACTGATATATATTCCTTAAAGTTTTAATAATTTTTTATTTATTAAAGTTAAAAAATTTAAACGTATTTTATTTATTTAAATCATACAATAAATAACCGAGTCAAATTCAAAATCAGCAAAAATTAACATTAGGGCTGATAACCCCCATGCCTCCTCAAGACTAGAACATAATTTGCACTTTACTGAAAACAAAATATATTTAAAATGTTTTCACTTTGTTTTTACTTGTTTAAAATGTTTTTACTAAATATATCAAGGGGGAAGTCCTTCCCCTTGCAGTCAAGTTATAGCACGAGTGTCTGGTGCCCTTTTTAAGAGTAACAAGAGATTCGAAGACAAGCAACCATTTTGTTCAGCATAGTAGAACAGTCCAGCAACTATGTCTTTATGGATATTAGGCATGTCTCCCTCCAACAATTATGTATTTGGCCCATTTTGCTTTTCCATCACGAAACAGAGATCTACGTCCAAGTCGACAGCAGCTGAAGCCCGTTCTTCCGAATTTGTACAGGGGTTCGGCAAGGTTGTGGCGTTGCGCCCGAACTGTTCAACGTCATCTAAGACCACGTCATGGTGAAGACGACCTCAAGGCTTGGGATTTGGACTTAACTTTGGCGATCGCATCTTCTCGGTCGCTGACTTTGCCGACGACCTGGCACTCATGGCGGAATCCATGAACCAACTGGCGGAAGCACTTCACATCCTACAAGAAGAAGCTGCGAAAGTAGGACTAGAGGACAACTGGGACAAAACCAAGATTATGGTCGTTGATCCATCTTCTAGCATCATCAACCCCCCTGTGGCCCTGGACCAAAGAACTACTGTCGACATGGTTCACCAATTCACTTACTTGGGCTCTGTCATTGCTGCTGACGGCTCGCTTCTCCGTGAACTACAAGCAAGAATAGCCAAGGCATCTGCTGCCGTGGGAAGGTTAAATCACCAACTATGGCGGAAACCAAGTATTAGTTGAAAGACAAAGCTGCGAATCTTCAACGCCCTGGTCGGGTTTATAATTCTTTATCGAACAGAAACCTGGCCGGCCACAATCACAGCTCTCAAGACCATAGACGTGTTCCAGACGAAAAGCCTAAGGAGGATAGAAGGCCTGAGATGGCTCAACTTCACCAACAACGAGAAGTTACTACAGACTACAGAAAATGCAGCAAACACTGTTTTCCATCCAAACTGCGGAGCGCACTCTACGATGGTACGGTCATCTCCTTAGAATGGTATCACACCTACCTGGGAAAATCGTGGTAACCCCGCATAAGCCGGCTGGAAACGACCCCATGGCAGACCGAAACATCGATGGACCAATAGTCTTTCAAAATACTTGAGGTTGGCAAACATCGATGTCCACGATGTACCAGCGTTAGATACTGATCAAACCAGTTGGAGGAAGCTGTCATCACTCTCTACGCTGATCCAAGCCCGGCAGGAGACATGGTTGTCAATAAGACACCTCAGCAATATATCGAGAACGACTGGGGGTAACTACTATTACTTCTGCTCTTACAATTTAAATAAATAAAGTGTAAGCGTAACCAGGTTGTCAAAGAGCATAAATAGAATCTTTTGGGAATTATATTAAGTTTTATTTTTCAGGTCAACTTCAGGTCGATTTAATATTAAATTAAATTAAAAAATACTGTTTGTGTCAGGATTAAAAATTATTGAAAAAGTTTCTCCAATATACGAATAGCAACCATACTATGGATCCTTATAGAAGAAAACTGAAAAGATATACAATACTCTTTTTTCCATTAAAAAGACTATGTCAATAAAAAACGAACAGAAATTAATTAGAAAAACTGTTTCCACAAGACAAGTTTTTCAAAGAAAAGTAAAGAGCTACTTTAAGCCAAGAATGAGCAAAAATAAAGTCAAATAATCTTCCAAGCGTAAAACTACCACAAGTCACTATCACAAACAGAAATTACAATAAATATCCGAGTCAAACTTAGAACGAGCAAAAATTAGCATAAGTAAGGATGATAACTTCTATACCTTCTCAAGACCAGAACACAATTTGCGCTTTGCTGAAAACAAAATACGTTTGAAATGTCAATTTATATGACATTCCAAGGTCATTTATATTGTTGTTTTTTCAGTAAAGCGCAAATTGTGTTATGGTCTTGGGAAGGCATAGGGGTTATCAGTCTTACTCATGCTAATTTTTGCTCGTTTTAATTCTGACTTGGCTATTTATTGTAATTCCTGTTCGTTTTGAGTTTAAATTATCTATTGATAGTGATATGTGGTGGTTTCAAGCTTGGAAGATAGTTTGACTTAATTTTTGCTCATTCTTGGCTCAATAGAGTTCTTTACTTTTCTTTGAAAAACTTGTCTTGTGGGAAAAGTTTTTAAATTAATCTATTGTGAAAAACACCATTGGCTTTGGCTATTCTACTTTTGACTTCTCCATTACATCCAATATCTTTATCAATAATACTACCCAGGTAAGTGAAGCTATGCATTTCGTCTATCTTCTCGTTATCCAACATCAGCTCTTCAGCTTCATTTATTCCTAGTCTAAGCGACTAGGTCTCCTGATCATTAAATTTCCAAACCTATTCTTACCCCCTGAACTCTGAAAACCTCCAAAAATTCATTCATTTTGCTAACACTTTTACCTAGGACACTAAATTCATCTGCAAAATCTATGTCTAGGAAAGTTTAACCTTCCCATTTAATTCCACGCTACTCCTGAACTCCCAAAAACCTCCATTGTTGCACGGAGATATAGTTGTGTCAGCTCAGCGCAATACGTTTAACAATATAATTCGGCCCAAATTTTTTTCAATTATCAACTGTCAGAATTAAATGAAAAATTGCTTCATTTTCCCCCCTAACTAAATAGCCTGACCCAAAGCGAAAAGGAAAATGTAGCTTCTTACTTTAGGATTAAAATGGTAGGAACAATTTGCATTTATTAGAAACTTTATTCTCGTTACAGCAGCCTAATTATTTTTATTATTGTTGTCTAAGAAAAATTCATATGAAATATATAAAATAAAAACAGACCAATTATAAACAATTAAGTTTTTCATAGGGAAAATTTATTAATAAAGATTAACTATATGAAATATCTGCTACATTCTACCATTTTATTTTATAAATATTTAACTGAAATTGAATTATAAACCTCTTTGCAGCGCCATTAATAATGCTGGTATAACGCTAGTTTTGAAATTTACCATGAAACAGGTAAAATTAATATAAAAAGATATTATTTAAAGTTCAAATATGTTAAAAAATTTAAGTTTTAAACCACTTTACTATCGAAAGTTTATTTTCCTAATTATAAAAATCATCGTTTAGGGGGAGGGGGTACCCAAAAGTCCCAAATACAAGGTTGATTACAAAAGACTTTTTTAAGTGAGTATCAATCACAAATAATGCCTGAACTAGTACTGGTAGTTTAAAGAAGAGTATCGAAAAAAAAAGAAAAAAGAAGAGGCAGAATGAAAAGCAGAAAAAAGAAGAAACCCAAAGAAAAACGAAAAAAAGGGAGAAAGAATAATTTTTATTTTTCGATAAACAAGCAAATTACTCTTAGAAAAATTGAGAAAAGCCATTTTCGCTTGAAATTCCTATATGAAAGAAGAGGAAACCTGAATGTGGAATCAAATCAAACGCTTGCGAACCTTGACGAACGTGCTATCGCATTAAATTCCATGGTTGTGATAGATAAAGTCTCTTTTACAATTTCAAGGTTATGTTTTCCTAGTCGCTTATTTTGAACAATCCAAAATAAATTGGAAAAGAAATTTGAATAAAATGAACTGTAAAATTAAAGTGCCTGAAATAAAACAAATTCAGAATGTAAATGTACGTCACGTTGTGGCCATTGTTAAATAGCGGAAATATATACGAACATAAAACTGAGACCTATTTGATTAAATAGAACAAAAACAAGTTTTTTTTTTAACTGAAAGTAAGGAGCGACATTAAAACTTAAAACGAAAAGGAATTATTCCGTATATGAAAGGGCTGTCCCCTCCTCAACGCCTCGCTCTTTACACTAAATTTTTTACTGTTTTAAAAAGTAGAGTTGTGACCAAGAGCCAAACTTTAGCATAAAGAGCAAGGCGTTAGGATAAAGAGCGACAAGTGCACTACAAGTGTTCCTCTGGGGACACCCATGGCACTTGCAGAGAATCTGACTGACTTTTTGTCGATTAAGATAAAAAAAACTGCTGTTTTCTTCTTCTTCTGGATTCCAGCCGCCTTTCTTTCTTTACTCATCTGTTTTACTTTTAAGTATTTTATCTTGAATGAAATTTAACAGGAAAAAAACATCAGTTCACCTACTGGTCTGACAGGATTAAACAACGCCAGAATTAATCAAGTTTTGGGTTTTTAGCTTGCTTTCAGTCTTTAAATATCCTGTTTGCACAGCTTTTACAAGCATAACCCACTTTCGGACACCTTGGTACGGCATGCCGAACCTACCCCGGGTATTGTGCCCGAACGTGGGAGTTCGCCGGGAGAAAATAGTAACAGCAACCCGGTAAAGATGGCGCGTCTCGGAAGAAGCCAAAAGGCAGGCAAATACTAAGAGAATACAACAGTAGTTTACGGCTTTTCTAGTAATCGTAATTAGGCGCAAGGCTTCAGACAAAAATTGAACAAAATTCCAGGTTTAACCACTATAAAACATGATCCTATCTAATATTTTTGGTAAAAGTATTAATCAAGGCCAGACATTATAAAAATATAAACTGCCATCTGGCACAGCTATTGTAATCCACTAGAAGTCCCCATAGGTTTTTATATTGGGATTATTTGCTTTGGCTAAACGTGGGACGGTTTCCCCTATAACAATCTTGATATTTAATTTTACCCAACTGTAAACTTTTGAATTGAATCCTTGGAACAAGAAGCTGTTATCTAACCGTAATGTTATTTGTGTCAAATCGCTTTTATGGTGTTTATGTTTTTTTTTTGTGGAAACTGGAAGTAGGATAGTGGGTCTATTATACTATAGTATTGCAGGAAAAGTAGAACATGAAAAATGCTAAAGGCCGAGTTTTAGCGAAATATAGAATGGAGTTTCTAAAGACCTATATTCAAAGGACCTCGGGAAGCATTTATAAGCAGTCCTCCATCACAGAATCGACTGCCTCCTCTAGACAAGATGCTGCCTAAACCCATGCATACTTCCCAATAACATATACTATGCGTAAACAATGGGCTAATTTCATAACTTACAGGCCTCTCCCCTCAGACTAGGGAGGGGGAGGGGTCATTTCACACCTAAAGACGTAGTTATTTGATATTTCAACTACACTGACAAAAATGGCTATCTCAAAATTTTGATCAGATAACTTTGGATAAAAATGGGCGTGGGAGAAGGCCCAGTTGTCAAAAATGGTCACTTAAATAGAGCACTAAAACTTTTAATTTCCAGTCGAATGCATCCTCTCGCGATATTCTAGGACTATTATTTCATTACTATCACCCCTGAAAACAAAAAATAAATAAATAAACCCACATCCGTGATCTGTCTTCTGTCAAAAACAGCAAAATTCCACATTTTTGCACATATGAGCTTGAAACTTCTACAGTATGATTCTCTGGTACCCTGAATATGATGGCGTAATTTTCACTAAGATTCCTTGAATTTCAGGAGTTGTTTCCTCCAAAACAGTCTCAAAATAAATTGCATATTTTTGATTAATACATCTACAAATGGTTATTCATAAACGAAGCAGAAGTAAAGGTTAGTAAATAGCATTATTTACCGGTGTTTCCACTTTCTACACAAATAAATTTAGGTATTTGCTTTAGTAATTACTATTGAAGAACAGATTTACGCCAGGTAGTGTAACTTTCTAGAGTTTCTAATCTGAATTATCATGATGCTACATATAATGTTTAACATACAGAAAAATTTAACCAGCACACGGTAACAAATTTAATAGAACAAAGCTACTTCTATTTTACGAGATACATTGATTTCGCTACCAATCGCAATTCGAAGTATGTAAAGATGAAACAAGTATTTTTTTTCTTTTCTTAATTAGTTCATTCCTGTTCACTCACTCATAAAAAAGAAGTGAGATAGAGAGCCATTAAACTTAATATAGAAAAATTTAAGAGAAGTTACCTTAAGTGTCCTGATTCGGTTGGTATGATTTTTTTAGGGTTAAGTCCGTTTGCTAGTTGTGAAAGACAATCTGTTGAGAGTATTGCAATTTTTGTTTCGAAAACCTTTTCCTCAATATGGGTCTCGGTCATCGTCTAAATAACATCTTTTTATGAAAATGAAGCGAGAACTAAAAAAAGGTATCAATAATGAAGAGAAACGCAATTCACCTAGAGTTTGGAACTTGTGCATAAAAGAGACACAAATATTAACCTTTACTTTTGCAGTCACATCTCAAATAGAAAAACTAGCCCCAAGTGTCCTTGGTTTGTTCTTTACAATATTCTTGGTTTCTTCTTTACTATATTTTTGGTTTGTAAGAATGAAGTGAGAACTAAAATAAAAGGGTATCAAGAATGAGGAGAAACGCAATTCACCTAGAGTTTGGAACTTGTGCATTAAAGAGACACAAATATTAACTTTTACTTTTGCAGTCACGTCTCAAATAGAAAAAGTAGCACCAAGTGTCCTTGGTTTGTTCTTTACAATATTCTTGGTTTCTTCTTTACTATATTTTTGGTTTGTAAGAATGAAGCGAGAACTAAAAAAAGGGTATCAAGAATGAGGAGAAACGCAATTAGCCTAGAGTTTGGAACTTGTGCATTAAAGAGACACAAATATTAACTTTTACATTTGCAGTCACATCTCAAATAGAAAAACTAGCCCCAAGTGTCCTTGGTTTGTTCTTTACAATATTCTTGGTTTCTTTTTTACTATATTTTTGGTTTGTAAGAATGAAGCGAGAACTAAAACAAAAGGGTATCAAGGAGGAAGAGAAACGCAATTCACCTAGTTTGGAACTTGTGCATTAAAGAGACACAAATATTAACTTTTACTTTTGCAGTCACACCTCAAATAGAAAAACTAGTCCCAAGTGTCCTTGGTTTGTTCTTTACAATATTCTTGGTTTGTTCTTTACTATATTTTTGGTTTGTAAGAATGAAGCGAGAACTAAAATAAAAGGGTATCAAGGAGGAAGAGAAACGCAATTCACCTAGTTTGGAACTTGTGCGTAAAAAAGACACAAATATTAACTTTTACTTTTGCAGTCACATCTCAAATAGAAAAACTAGCCCCAAGTGTCCTTGGTTTGTTCTTTACAATATTCTTGGTTTCTTCTTTACTATATTTTTGGTTTGTGAGAATGAAGTGAGAACTAAAATAAAAGGGTATCAAGGAGGAAGAGAAACGCAATTCACCTAGTTTGGAACTTGTGCATAAAATACACAAATATTAACTTTTACTTTTGCAGTCACGTCTCAAATAGAAAAACTAGCCCCAAGTGTCCTTGGTTTGTTCTTTACAATATTCTTGGTTTCTTCTTTACTATATTTTTGGTTTGTAAGAATGAAGCGAGAACTAAAAAAAGGGTATCAAGAATGAGGAGAAACGCAATTAACCTAGAGTTTGGAACTTGTGCATTAAAGAGACACAAATATTAACTTTTACTTTTGCAGTCACATCTCAAATAGAAAAACTAGCCCCAAGTGTCCTTGGTTTGTTCTTTACAATATTCTTGGTTTCTTTTTTACTATATTTTTGGTTTGTAAGAATGAAGCGAGAACTAAAATAAAAGGGTATCAAGGAGGAAGAGAAACGCAATTCACCTAGTTTGGAACTTGTGCATTAAAGAGACACAAATATTAACTTTTACTTTTGCAGTCACACCTCAAATAGAAAAACTAGCCCCAAGTGTCCTTGGTTTGTTCTTTACAATATTCTTGGTTTGTTCTTTACTATATTTTTGGTTTTTAAGAATGAAGCGAGAACTAAAATAAAAGTGTATCAAGGAGGAAGAGAAACGCAATTCACCTAGTTTGGAACTTGTGCGTAAAAAAGACACAAATATTAACTTTTACTTTTGCAGTCACATCTCAAATAGAAAAACTAGCCCCAAGTGTCCTTGGATTGTTCTTTACAATATTCTTGGTTAGTTCTTTACTATATTTTTGGTTTGTAAGAATGAAGTGAGAACTAAAATAAAAGGGTATCAAGGAGGAAGAGAAACGCAATTCACCTAGTTTGGAACTTGTGCATAAAATACACAAATATTAACTTTTACTTTTGCAGTCACATCTCAAATAGAAAAACTAGCCCCAAGTGTCCTTGGTTTGTTCTTTACAATATTCTTGGTTTCTTCTTTACTATATTTTTGGTTTGTAAGAATGAAGCGAGAACTAAAATAAAAGGGTATCAAGGAGGAAGAGAAACGCAATTCACCTAGTTTGGAACTTGTGCATAAAAGAGACACAAATATTAACTTTTACTTTTGCAGTCACATCTCAAATAGAAAAACTAGCCCCAAGTGTCCTTGGTTTGTTCTTTACAATATTCTTGGTTTCTTCTTTACTATATTTTTGGTTTGTAAGAATGAAGCGAGAACTAAAATAAAAGGGTATCAAGGAGGAAGAGAAACGCAATTCACCTAGTTTGGAACTTGTGCATAAAAGAGACACAAATATTAACTTTTACTTTTGCAGTCACATCTCAAATAGAAAAACTAGCCCCAAGTGTCCTTGGTTTGTTCTTTACAATATTCTTGGTTTCTTCTTTACTATATTTTTGGTTTGTAAGAATGAAGCGAGAACTAAAATAAAAGGGTATCAAGGAGGAAGAGAAACGCAATTCACCTAGTTTGGAACTTGTGCATAAAAGAGACACAAATATTAACTTTTACTTTTGCAGTCACATCTCAAATAGAAAAACTAGCCCCAAGTGTCCTTGGTTTGTTCTTTACAACATTCTTGGCTTCTTCTTTACTATATTTTTGGTTTGTAAGAATGAAGCGAGAACTAAAATAAAAGGGTATCAAGGAAGAAGAGAAACACAATTCACCTAGTTTGGAACTTGTGCATAAAAGAGACACAAATATTAACTTTTACTTTTGCAGTCACATCTCAAATAGAAAAACTAGCCCCAAGTGTCCTTGGTTTGTTCTTTACAATATTCTTGGTTTGTTCTTTACTATATTTTTGGTTTGTAAGAATGAAGCGAGAACTAAAATAAAAGGGTATCAAGGAGGAAGAGAAACGCAATTTACCTAGTTTGGAACTTGTGCATTAAAGAGACACAAATATTAACTTTTACTTTTGCAGTCACATCTCAAATAGAAAAACTAGCCCCAAGTGTCCTTGGTTTGTTCTTTACAATATTCTTGGTTTCTTCTTTACTATATTTTTGGTTTGTAAGAATGAAGCGAGAACTAAAAAAAGGGTATCAAGAATGAGGAGAAACGCAATTAACCTAGAGTTTGGAACTTGTGCATTAAAGAGACACAAATATTAACTTTTACTTTTGCAGTCACATCTCAAATAGAAAAACTAGCCCCAAGTGTCCTTGGTTTGTTCTTTACAATATTCTTGGTTTGTTCTTTACTATATTTTTGGTTTGTAAGAATGAAGTGAGAACTAAAATAAAAGGGTATCAAGAATGAGGAGAAACGCAATTCACCTAGAGTTTGGAACTTGTGCATTAAAGAGACACAAATATTAACTTTTACTTTTGCAGTCACGTCTCAAATAGAAAAAGTAGCACCAAGTGTCCTTGGTTTGTTCTTTACAATATTCTTGGTTTCTTCTTTACGATATTTTTGGTTTGTAAGAATGAAGCGAGAACTAAAAAAAGGGTATCAAGAATAAGGAGAAACGCAATTAACCTAGAGTTTGGAACTTGTGCATTAAAGAGACACAAATATTAACTTTTACTTTTGCAGTCACATCTCAAATAGAAAAACTAGCCCAAGTGTCCTTGGTTTGTTCTTTACAATATTCTTGGTTTCTTTTTTACTATATTTTTGGTTTGTAAGAATGAAGCGAGAACTAAAATAAAAGGGTATCAAGGAGGAAGAGAAACGCAATTCACCTAGTTTGGAACTTGTGCATTAAAGAGACACTTGGTTTGTTCTTTACAGTATTCTTGGTTTGTTCTTTACTATATTTTTGGTTTGTAAGAATGGTGAGAACTAAAATAAAAGGGTATCAAGAATGAGGAGAAACGCAATTCACCTAGAGTTTGGAACTTGTGCATTAAAGAGACACAAATATTAACTTTTACTTTTGCAGTCATGTCTCAAATAGAAAAAGCAGCACCAAGTGTCCTTGGTTTGTTCTTTACAATATTCTTGGTTTCTTCTTTACTATATTTTTGGTTTGTAAGAATGAAGCGAGAACTAAAAAAAGGGTATCAAGAATGAGGAGAAACGCAATTAACCTAGAGTTTGGAACTTGTGCATTAAAGAGACACAAATATTAACTTTTACTTTTGCAGTCACATCTCAATTAGAAAAACTAGCCCCAAGTGTCCTTGGTTTGTTCTTTACAATATTCTTGGTTTCTTCTTTACTATATTTTTGGTTTGTAAGAATGGAACTTGTGCATAAAATACACAAATATTAACTTTTACTTTTGCAGTCACATCTCACATAGAAAAACTAGCCCCAAGTGTCCTTGGTTTGTTCTTTACAATATTCTTGGTTTCTTCTTTACTATATTTTTGGTTTGTGAGAATGAAGCGAGAACTAAAATAAAAGGGTATCAAGGAGGAAGAGAAACGCAATTCACCTAGTTTGGAACTTGTGCATAAAAGAGACACAAATATTAACTTTTGCTTTTGCAGTCACATCTCAAATAGAAAAACTAGCCCCAAGTGTCCTTGGTTTGTTCTTTACAATATTCTTGGTTTCTTCTTTACTATATTTTTGTTTTGTAAGAATGAAGCGAGAACTAAAATAAAAGGGTATCAAGGAGGAAGAGAAACACAATTCACCTAGTTTGGAACTTGTGCATAAAAGTGACACATATATTAACTTTTACTTTTGCAGTCACATCTCAAATAGAAAAACTAGCCCCAAGTGTCCTTGGTTTGTTCTTTACAATATTCTTGGTTTCTTCTTTACTATATTTTTGGTTTGTAAGAATGACGCGAGAACTAAAAAAAGGGTATCAAGAATGAGGAGAAACGCAATTAACCTAGAGTTTGGAACTTGTGCATTAAAGAGACACAAATATTAACTTTTACTTTTGCAGTCACGTCTCAAATAGAAAAAGTAGCACCAAGTGTCCTTGGTTTGTTCTTTACAATATTCTTGGTTTGTTCTTTACTATATTTTTGATTTGTAAGAATGAAGCGAGAACTAAAATAAAAGGGTATCAAGGAGGAAGAGAAACGCAATTCACCTAGTTTGGAACTTGTGCATAAAATACACAAATATTAACTTTTACTTTTGCAGTCACATCTCAAATAGAAAAACTAGCCCCAAGTGTCCTTGGTTTGTTCTTTACAATATTCTTGGTTTCTTCTTTACTATATTTTTGTTTTGTAAGAATGAAGCGAGAACTAAAATAAAAGGGTATCAAGGAGGAATAGAAACGCAATTTACCTAGTTTGGAACTTGTGCATTAAAGAGACACAAATATTAACTTTTACTTCTGCAGTCACATCTCAAATAGAAAAACTAGCCCCAAGTGTCCTTGGTTTGTTCTTTACAATATTCTTGGTTTCTTCTTTACTATATTTTTGGTTTGTAAGAATGAAGCGAGTACTAAAAAAAGGTATCGAGAATGAGGAGAAACGCAATTAACCTAGAGTTTGGAACTTGTGCATTAAAGAGACACAAACATTAACTTTTACTTTTGCAGTCACATCTCAAATAGAAAAACTAGCCCCAAGTGTCCTTGGTTTGTTCTTTACAATATTCTTGGTTTGTTCTTTACTATATTTTTGGTTTGTAAGAATGAAGTGAGAACTAAAATAAAAGGGTATCAAGAATGAGGAGAAACGCAATTCACCTAGAGTTTGGAACTTGTGCATTAAAGAGACACAAATATTAACTTTTACTTTTGCAGTCACGTCTCAAATAGAAAAAGTAGCACCAAGTGTCCTTGGTTTGTTCTTTACAATATTCTTGGTTTCTTCTTTACGATATTTTTGTTTTGTAAGAATGAAGCGAGAACTAAAAAAAGGGTATCAAGAATGAGGAGAAACGCAATTAACCTAGAGTTTGGAACTTGTGCATTAAAGAGACATAAATATTAACTTTTACTTTTGCAGTCACATCTTAAATAGAAAAACTAGCCCAAGTGTCCTTGGTTTGTTCTTTACAATATTCTTGGTTTCTTTTTTACTATATTTTTGGTTTGTAAGAATGAAGCGAGAACTAAAATAAAAGGGTATCAAGGAAGAAGAGAAACGCAATTCACCTAGTTTGGAACTTGTGCATTAAAGAGACACAAATATTAACTTTTACTTTTGCAGTCACACCTCAAATAGAAAAACTAGCCCCAAGTGTCCTTGGTTTGTTCTTTACAATATTCTTGGTTTGTTCTTTACTATATTTTTGGTTTGTAAGAATGAAGCGAGAACTAAAATAAAAGGGTATCAAGGAGGAAGAGAAACGCAATTCACCTAGTTGGAACTTGTGCGTAAAAAAGACACAAATATTAACTTTTACTTTTGCAGTCACATCTCAAATAGAAAAACTAGCCCCTAGTGTCCTTGGTTTGTTCTTTACAATATTCTTGGTTAGTTCTTTACTATATTTTTGGTTTGTAAGAATGAAGTGAGAACTAAAATAAAAGGGTATCAAGGAGGAAGAGAAACGCAATTCACCTAGTTTGGAACTTGTGCATAAAATACACAAATATTAACTTTTACTTTTGCAGTCACATCTCAAATAGAAAAACTAGCCCCAAGTGTCCTTGGTTTGTTCTTTACAATATTCTTGGTTTCTTCTTTACTATATTTTTGGTTTGTAAGAATGAAGCGAGAACTAAAATAAAAGGGTATCAAGGAGGAAGAGAAACGCAATTCACCTAGTTTGGAACATCTGCATAAAAGAGACACAAATATTAACTTTTACTTTTGCAGTCACATCTCAAATAGAAAAACTAGCCCCAAGTGTCCTTGGTTTGTTCTTTACAATATTCTTGGTTTCTTCTTTACTATATTTTTGGTTTGTAAGAATGAAGCGAGAACTAAAATAAAAAGGTATCAAGGAGGAAGAGAAACGCAATTCACCTAGTTTGGAACTTGTGCATAAAAGAGACACAAATATTAACTTTTACTTTTGCAGTCACATCTCAAATAGAAAAACTAGCCCCAAGTGTCCTTGGTTTGTTCTTTACATTATTCTTGGTTTCTTCTTTACTATATTTTTGGTTTATAAGAATGAAGCGAGAACTAAAATAAAAGGGTATCAAGGAGGAAGAGAAACACAATTCACCTAGTTTGGAACTTGTGCATAAAAGAGACACAAATATTAACTTTTACTTTTGCAGTCACATCTCAAATAGAAAAACTAGCCCCAAGTGTCCTTGGTTTGTTCTTTACAATATTCTTGGTTTGTTCTTTACTATATTTTTGGTTTGTAAGAATGAAGCGAGAACTAAAATAAAAGGGTATCAAGGAGGAAGAGAAACGCAATTTACCTAGTTTGGAACTTGTGCATTAAAGAGACACAAATATTAACTTTTACTTTTGCAGTCACATCTCAAATAGAAAAACTAGCCCCAAGTGTCCTTGGTTTGTTCTTTACAATATAATTGGTTTGTTCTTTACTATATTTTTGGTTTGTAAGAATGAAGTGAGAACTAAAATAAAAGGGTATCAAGGAGGAAGAGAAACGCAATTCACCTAGTTTAGAACTTGTTCATAAAAGAGACACGAATATTAACTTTTATTTTTGGAGTCATGCATCAAACAGAGAAAGGAGCACCAAGTCTTTCATATAGATTCCCTTTTTATTCTAAGATTTCTACTGGGATTCACTTTTCAAGCACAGTTATAACAAACCAAATATTAATGCTTCTTTTTGTATTATTATGCAACAAGGGTTGCCGCTCAGAGTTTAACAATAACCCCAAATACACCTGAAAAATCCTGAGGTTTGAAATAATTTACATGTTCACACTACCTTACTATTTGCAAATAAAACGGAACGAAAATATAGGATAACTACTATCTAATTTATCCAATTTTGTTTGATTTCTTGCTATTGCATGATGGTCATTATCGTATTCAACATTATTAAATGTCAGTTTTTAACATTTGTGTTTTTTTTTCTTTATATGCTTTGCATGATTTAGTCTAGTTTTTTTTTCAGTTGATAAAGGCTTCGGGAAGTGGAGTCAAAACATTCTTGTTTATATGATTATTAGTGAGAAAATGATTTTTTCTTATTTCCCAATATCTTATTTAAAATATTAAATAATACAATAAATTAGACATTAAATAATAATGTCTAATCTTTAACATACTTTTCTCAAAGTCCCAGTCTCGAGATTGAAATCCCAAGATGCTGAATAGTTCTGAAGAAGTGGTAGCGCCATATGAACTACCATGAAGCATGAACAAAAAAAAACAACATAGCACGAACTTCAAGGTGAACACCAGTTTAATAGGTGCATCTAGGGCAAATGCTGTCACGAAAAATAGATCCACTAGGCATATTGGAATGAAACTATTAATTAGTTTGTGCTCACAAATTGTAAGTATAAAACAACTCGGCCCAATAGTAACCGAAACTCTAATAAAAAAAACTTCGATAACAATAAATACATAAACAAAATAGATAAAATTAATCAAGTTTAATATTACCCTACAAAAGCTAAGTGCCTGAAAAATTTGCTGGAATTTTGAAGTAGAGGGGAACACCATTAAAAAGTGAAGCAATCTGAATAAAAGTCACATCATCAGTTTCAGCATACAGAGAACCATACCTCTGAGGTTTCAATGTTTTGCCTAAAACAATGTGAAATTCCGTATTTTGTACCAGAAGAATTTTTAACTCCGGATCAAAACTACGAGAACAATAAGTGGCAAAACAAGATTATGGGCTATCGGGTGTGTAAAATCTTGTGCTCAAACAAATTCTGCTAGAGATGGCACATCGACACTAGATGTCAATCAAAACCACCCTTTGTTAGACACTACTTTTTCCAGAACTTGTAATCGCTCGCTTGAAAAGTAACCAAATTTCGCTAGAGGATTTATGCTAGGTACAGAAAACGAGGTGAGTTTGAGTTAATATTAAAAAAAGGGGGCTAGATTCAACTAAAATTAGCACTTTGACGTATGCTATCACCTAAAATATTCAGCTCAATTAGCTTTTGAAAATTTCAAATGACTTAATTGATAAATAGTTGTTTCATTCCATCTTATCAAACTATATCCTTTACTGGATCGAATTTTATTTCAAGATTTAGTCTCAGTGTACAAGAGGAGGTGGTTTAACATTTATAATAGTTTGGATTTTATTAAAATTTGCATTTTGACGTTAGATTTTGCCCTATGTTGGCCCATTTTCTACCATATCTTAGACGCTGGGTTCTTCGAAAATATCAATGTCTCAATTGAAAAGTAGTAGTTCTGGAAGTCAGAGAGTTTCAATCGAACCCCATCTAGAAACAGGATGGTTTCACTCCATCTTAGGAAACAATATCATTTACTTGATCGAATTCCGTTCGAGGATTTAAGCCAAGTGCACAAAGCAAGATGAGATAAAACTTATAATACGACTAAGTTTTATTACAATTTACACTCTGACAATTTATGTCACTTAAAATACTAGTTCTTTTTACTCTATGTAAGCTACTGGATTTTCCGAAAATTTCAATGACTCAGCTGAAAGTGATGGTGCATTCTTATCTTAGCAAACTAAACCCTTTATTAGACTAAATAAAAAAAAACAAGTTTTTTTAACTGAAAGTAAGGAGCGACATTAAAACTTAAAACGAACAGAAATTACTTCGTATATGAAAGAGGCTGCTTCCTCATCAACGCCCCGCTCTTTACGCTAAAGTTTGACTCTTTCTCTCAATTCTTCTTTTTAAAACAGTAAAAAAGCTTTAGCGTAAAGAGCGGGGCGTTGATGAGGAAGCAGCCTCTTTTATATACGAAGTAATTTCTGTTCGTTTTAAGTTTTAATATCGCTCCTTACTTTCAGTTAAAAAAACTTGTTTTTTTTATTTAATTTCTGAACGTTTTTGAATCAATGCATGTTTTGATTTTGGCTCTCCGCAGAGGAATAATTAAAACGAAATTTGCATTTTTTTATTTTTTTGGCTAAATGGCTTTCTCATAATTTTGATCGAATGATTTTGAGAAAAAAAGAGCGGGATAGGAAGCCTAGTTGCCCTCCGATTGTTTGGTTAATTAAAAAGGCAACTAGAACTTTTAATTTTTTACGAATATTTTTACTAGTAAAAGATTTACGTAACTTATAAATTAGCTTACGTAAAGAACTTTTGTATTCTCATATTTTTATTACATATATGAGGGGGTTCGCCCCTTTGTCAGATCCTCGCTCTTTACACTAAAGCATAAATTTTGTCCCAATTCATTAAGAATGACCCCAGAATCACAAAAGCCGTAGAATAAATAGTTGAAATTACTAAAAATACTTTAGCGTAAAGAGCGAGGTATTAGGAGGAGTTGAGCCCCTCATATGGGTAATAATTTCTGTTTGTTTCAAGTTTTAATGCTGTTCCTTACTTCCAGCTGAAAGAACTTTTTCATATTTATTTTTTCATTGTTTTTTTTTAAATAATGCTAGTAAATCCTGCGCTCCCTTCATGGAGATTTTCTTCCCCCATGACAAATAATCGATGGAAAGTTCCCCCAGCATATCCCCCTCTTCTAAACCCCTCCCCCCAACCCAAAAAATCTTCCTGAAAACACCTGTACACTTCCCAATAACCATTACTATATGTAAGCACAGGTCAAAGTTTGTAACTTGTTGCCCCTCCCACGGGGACTGTGGGGGAGTAATTCGTCCCCAAAGACATAGTTATAAGGTTTTTCGACTACGCTGAATAAAATGGCTATCTCAGAATTTTGATCCGTTGACTTTGGTAAAATAATTAGCGTGGGAGGGGGCCTAGGTGCCCTCCAATTTTTTGGTCACTTAAAAAGGGCACTAGAACTTCTCATTTCCGTTAGAATGAGCCCTCTTGCAACGTTCTAGGACAACTGGGTCGATACGATCACCCCTGGGAAAAAAAAACGAAAAAACAAATAAACAAATAAACACGCATCCGTGATCTGCCTTCTGTCAAAAAATATAAAATTCCACATTTTTGTAGATAGGAGCTTGAAACTTCTACAGCATGGTTCTCTGATACTCTGAATCTGATGGTGTGATTTTCGTTAAGATTCTATAACTTCTAGGGGGCGTTTCCCCCTATTTTCTAAAATAACGGAAATTTTCTCAGGCTCGTAACTTTTGATGGGTAAGACTAAACTTGATGAAACTTATATATTTAAAATCTATATTAAAATGCGATTCTTTAGACATGGGTATTGGTATCAAAATTCCATTTTTTAGAGTTTTGGTTACTATTGAGCCGGGTCGCTCCTTACTACAGTTCGTTACCACGAACTGTTTGATCAAATTTCATAGGAAAATTGATAGAGGACTCATAGGAGGAGGTGAGTTGGCCTTTATAATACGGTTAGATTTTTTTTTAACTTGCACTTCGAATATAGATGTTATACAAAATAATTGTTGTTTTTTTTAAATATGTTAAACACTGTTTTTTTTAGAAATACCAATGACTCAACTGAAAGGTAGTGCGTCTAGAAGTCAGATAGTTTCAACCGAACACTACCAAGAGACAGGATAGTTTCATTCCATCTTAGGAAGCTATACATTTTACTTGATCGAATTTTATCAGAGGATTGAAGCTAGGTAAACAAAATGAGGTAATTTGATTTCTTGTATTGGCTGGATTTTGTCAAAATTTGTATTTTAACGCAAACTGTCACCCAAAATCAAGTCAAATTCCATAATAGGGAACTATACCTTTATTTGATTGAATTTCGTCAATTGGTTTAGAACATGCATACTAAATGAACTTAGACGATCAAAGAAACACGTGGGGGGACGAGAGCCTCGGGGCTTGCTCCCCTTAGCTATCCCAACTGTTTCCGAATATCAGGGCATTACCTATTTAAATCATCAAGCAGAAGAGGTTTTATCATTCCCACCCCAAACCCCCAAAAAAGATCCCACATTGCCTGGAGTTTATACTCATAATATGGCTAGTATAGTCACTTAAAGTAACTTTTGTTTGAATTCTGAATCATTGGACCATCTGATAAGCAATACAAATACCGTTTTTAAATGTCCTGAGTAAGACACAAATAGCTACTTTAACCATATAATTCTATTTAAATTGTTTCCTCTCATTTTGCTAATTTTTTCCTAGATCCGTTTTTAAGTGTTTACTGTTCAATCCTGGCCGTTTTTCTGCATGCAAATAATCTTTTCCGGAACTGTTCACCAATAAATTCGAGTTTGTCAGCATGAGAAATTTGCTAAAATTTGCTCTTTGACGTTGGCTGTCACCTAAAATCATCAGTTCAACTAGCTTTCAAAATTTCAAGCGCAATTGAAAAAGATGTTTTCATTCCATCTTAGCAAACTATATTCTTTATTAGATCGTATACCATCACAGGATTTAGTATAAGCATACAGAAGGAGGTGATTTAGCATTTATTATAGGAAAATTTTATCCCATTTTGCATTTTGACCTTAGACATCACATAAAATGATCTTTTTGTGTTCCGTGTTAAATGGTGGCTTCTTAGGAGAATCCAAACAAAAGTCGAATCTCTATGTATATAAGGAAATAATATTGCTCGTGTCAAACTAAGCCATAGCTTCCACATATGCCAATAATTTACCAGACATGAGCATGCTGACGATGCTAGAAACCTACGAAGGCATTTTAAAAGCAACTCAATGAGCATTTACCTTTCAATGACCCTCTCTCCAATCTAAAGATTAACCCTTTAAAACTAAACATAATGGCTTGAAGGTTCTTCCATGCTTTCCTTGTGAATTCACAGTGTTGTAATTACTCTAATTGAGGTTTTGATTTATTAAAATAACTCGGAAAACAATTTTGGACACTTTGTTAATCACATTCACAAAGAATTTATCCTTCAATGGGCCACTTCTCTGTCTATCTTGAAAGTAATCCCGAAATTAAATTTCTATCTATAGTTTCTTAGTTATGCAGCTCCTGTCTCATTCATATCTTTGTTTGCCGAAAATAATTTAAATGATAGGTATTGCATAATGGGAGAAACCAACCAAAAACAATAATCAGGAATTCCTCGAGTTGTTTGAAATCATCACTTTTTTTCCCTCCCTTTTTCTTGCAATATGTTCTACCAAATGTACTCACGGAAATGTTTCGAGGGGTATAAAGATATCGCTCAGCGAAATGTTGTCACAATTGATCTGAATATTGTAAACATTTTACTTTATATGCACATTAAGCCTTGTCTCAATAAACATAGTGACTTGGCTCAAGTGGCAAATAACAGCAATAATGATTCTTCATTTTTGGGCAATAGTGTGGATAAGACGAATAGCGCTAGAGTAGAATATAATCATATTTTTCGGTTCCTTTTGATATTGAAGCAGTGCCAGATAAGCAGGTCCAGAATGACTACTAGTTCCGAAAAAAACATGGTTCTTCTAATCATCTTCTGCCACTGCAACTAACAAATTATTACAGCACCAAGTCAACAAAAGGTTATCATATTTGCACAGGCTCCTCTAATCTGTTCACTCCTTACCCATCCTATGAGTTACAGTTTTCTTTAAATCTTTCCTCAAAACTATTCTTACCCCAATCGAGGGTGACCTGCTTTTCGTTTTACCCAATGGATGACCAAAAAGCTCTATCCTTGACAATATATAATCCTTCATCCATGCAATATAATCCTTCAACTAAATTTTTCGTACATTTATGGATTGAAATACAATCGGTCGAACAAGCACTTAAAATTCTCCTTAAACAATTCTTCAAGATACTTTCTAATATATTCTTCTCAGTTTTCAAAGCCCTCGTGTTTCAAAGCCATTTTTGACTCCCGTATTACCGTGGCTTCAATCTTAGTATGAAGAATTACCTCCCTATTCCTCCACACTTTTTTCCAATGCAAAACACCACCATACGATTCGGCTATTGTAGCTTTTTACATCTTCAATACATTCACATTTTTAACTATTAGTACTATCCAGGTAAGTGAATACCCACTGATGACCAGACTAGACCAGCAAAAGAAGGCGAGATCTCCTTAATCATCTCGTCATGTACATGAGATAAGACCAGACGAAAGCTACCCAGAGCAAATTTGTTTACAAGCTTCCGATGGCGTAGTCTCTATGACCCTTTTTACACCAACTATGACGGGACTTCAGTTTTCTCATAAATCCTGTACGAACGTCCTTATTCTCACCACGCCTCTACCTATTACTGCTTTAATCAAGCGTCTACAGAAGAAAAACGTATGGCACTTACTCGAAAAAATCTAGCTTGCTTTAGAATGCCTACAAAACTACGAGGCTTCGGGCCCATACCCCCAACAATCTCAGGATTTTCGTTCAAACCTTTATATTCCCCCATTCGCACATAATTCGTTTTTTTCAATTATTTTTATCATAAGAAATTTAGGCAATGGAGTTATTTATTAATATATATTACTGTGCCTCTTCAAAATCCAGCGTTTTCAACAAAGAGATAGGCTTTTTTCTGAATATTTGATAGTCTTATGACTTACATTGCCGGGAACAATTTAGTGTTTGGATTTATTCCTGCTCCTATCACAGTAGATATTTCTTTTCATGTTACTCCTATTCTTAATTTATTCTTCAAGAAAGCCAGTTTTGATTCCGGGACGAGTCTTTTTCGCTTGTATGCTTTAATGATAATCACTAAATCTTATTCAGACACCTGTGGCTATCAGGCCCATAGACAGAGAAAGGGGGTTTCGAGTCTGTGCTGTACTCTAGAATCTCAAGAACATTACGATTTTTCCAACAGTTTCTAATATCTTCCGAACAATTTGTATTTTCAGTTTTGTTTGAAAAAGCGCTCCTCCCTCAAAAAGTTTTTTTTGGCTTCTTCGTAGAAATGTTGTTCTATTTGACACAAATTCGAAATAATAAGACGAGGATCGAAATTATATGAGTCGGAAGAAGTAAGTAATTTGCACTGGCTCAGGGGCCAACTTTTTGCTCGCCGTGAGACAATAAAAGTTTAGCAGGATTCACCATTTCTTTTGTCATCCAAAAAAACTAATTCACAGGCTTTTTGTTCCTTACTCCATTAGGCGTATTATTGAGTTGGTGCGCTGGATTCGGGATCCCTTGTCTGAGAGGACGCGGGTTCGAATCCCAGTGTACCCAATTCTTCAGTTTGGGACGGGGGTCAGTGGCGTGACTCTGTAAGCTTAGCCAGAGTTGACCCAGCTCTAAATGGGTACCTGGAGAAATCTGGGGAAGGTAAACAGGAAGGGTGTGCGAAAGCACAGGATGGCTGGCCCCCAACCCCCCATTGCACTTCCTGGCTGAAGAGCCAAGAAACGGAGATCAGCACCGCCGGTACGGACTGTAAAGTCTAATGCCGTATCCTTTATTTATTATTATTATTACTCCATTAGGCAATTCCAGCTTAGGCCCTCGCATGACGTTCTTTTCAGGTTTTTCTTATTCTTTAAAAAAAAATTGTTTTTGAGTTTATAGAGCCAACTCATATCTGCTTCCATGGTTCCAAGATTATTTTTTGTCTTAAAGTTTTACATTTCTAGATGGAATATTCTAACTGCCTATTCAGAGTATAAATACATACATTCACACACGCACTGGGTAATGCTAAAAGGTAGCTACAACCTTACACAGCACCCGACCAATTTCAAATTGAAGAGTTAAAATATGCCATTTGAGTACTTTTTTTTTGCTGAATTTGAATGTAAGTTGAAGTTTCAAAAGTCCACAGTTCGGCTGAAAGCCTTATTTCGTCCTCTAAGACAGAACCTTCTACACGAACAAGAAAATTATTCTCCAAAGCAAATTGAAGATTGAAGTCAATGACAGAAGATGTTCTAGTAACTTCTGCGAGCAAAACAGCCAGTGACCTACAGGTATTAGTAAGTTACAATCAATAAAAATTAAATGAGAAGAAATTCCCTAGAAAGTTTTAAACAAACAGATTCAACTTACTTAACAGCATTTGTAAATTAGACAAAAAAAATTCAAAAATTACGCTTAGGTATCTCAGAAAACCATTTTCATAGCCACTAGGACAAGTGCCGGGTGATACAAAGCATTAGACTTAATAAAATTTGGGCTATATATTTGCACATTAGGGGGAGTGTTTGAGGTAAGGTTAGGGGCGCTGTCCACATAATTTACCCCCAACCCGTAATATGCAAATATATAACCCAAATTATATAATTATATAAACTAAAGGTTATATGAAGGTTATATTTCATTAGGACTAAGCTACCTTCACTTCTCGGGTGTGTTTCGTTTAATTAGCAAGTACCTAAGTAACTTTGAAAAATGTTTACCACTAAAAAACATTATCAACATGTATGACATGGAATATCAAAGAATGATTAGCATTCTTTAATCTTTTGGCATCAATAATGCATATAATCCTAATTGCACACAGGCGTAATTCTCTCCTCCCCCAAACTTTGGTCCATAAGATTTCCCTATACCACCGGATCTACAGAATAATGGTCTAAATGCTCTCTATTATTATTTCAGATAGCCTCCTATTAAGTCTCCCTCATACCCTAGTCAAAAGACCAGAAACTGAAATTTTACTTCAGGATTTTAATATAAAAATCCAGTTATTTCACATTTGAAGCACTTAGTCTACGTGATAAATCATCTGGTAGTTCTCTTGCATAGGATTTAGCACAATCTTTGCAATATCGTTTCTTCCAGAAGACACTACAGGACAAGTCATTGCAGACAGTCTTTTCACACTTACTACAATTGGAACCCAGGGAAAGAAACAACCCTTCATGCCGCGGAGAAAACGGATCTCTCATCACATAAGTATCTTCCTTAAATCCAACATTTTTCGCAAATTCCACCCTTTTGCCATAAAACTCAAATTTTTCTTCTAATCCACAAAGAAAACACTTAAACACTTTCTCTTCCATGGGGAATATCTTTAGGCAGCTCAACAGGCCACCATTTTGGTCTTTTGATTGTAACTTTCACTTTCTCAATCAATACTTGATTTGCTTTCAATGCATTTTCTACTCGAATCAACCCAATACCAAGATTTTGAAAAACAGACCGTAGCTTTCCTAGTTTTGCTTTTTTGTCATTTAATATATCACTGCCAGCTAGGCTTTCTGAAACCTCTTTCTCAAAAACTAAAGGCATCAAACGCTTTCTAGTAACTCCTGTGTGGTAAGTCCTAGCTGTCAGTTCTTGTCCAATATAACAGCCTTTGGTGAAGCTCACTCCATGCAAGTAGTCACAATTGGATTCAAGTGGAAAACATTCTCCAGGTGGTAGATCTTCAATACCTTCAGGGATACCAAGTTCAAATCTCTGCAGAGAATAAAAAGTAGTTTTAGAAACAAGTTTTTCGACAAGGTTTGCATCAATAACAGCCCTGGTACCAAGCATTTCTGTACGCGGGTCATGCCAAAAAAGACCTCTAAAGAAATTCAAATCGGACGTGACAACAATGGCAAGATTATCAACAGGATTTACTTCTATTTTTTTCCTAAGCCTGAACATTTTCATATGTTTTACCAAAGAGTTAATGCATCGTGAATCACAATCGAGAAGATAATCGTGGTTATTTTCACGGAAGACTACAACATCAAAAAGAACACGTCCTTGTCGATTCAAAAACATTGTATACATACTTGGCTGCTTCTCTAAGTGGTTAATATCATTTGTTATTAAGCCTTGAAGAAAGGGAGCACTATCCACGCCTGAAACTCTTACAAGACCTCGGTTTGGCGGTGTCTCAGTCCACGTGTGCATGTGGCAATGTTTAAATGTTATTGGTTTTATTTGAGAGTGCCACAGTTTGGAGATCTTTCGGAGCATCATCACCTACAAGACAAAAGCCTTGCACTTCCATTTAGAAATATTGAAAAAAGCAAAATAAGTGAGACGAATACTCAATGACGAATGTCGAGACAAAATATTCTTAATATTTAAAGTGTATTTTGCTTGACATTGAATGCAATACTTTGAAGTATGTTACAGAAATCACCCAACCAATAGATTCGGCTTGCGTTTTGCAGCGGTTACACAGATTAATCACGCGGTTAGTTTACAAAATTTAATTCAAACAATTAAAAGTAATTTTTGCTATAAAAACTAATACGAATAATATAAAAACAGACATGTTAGTCCCTCTTTTAACATAGACACGAATTGAGTCACTTTTCATAGCAAACAGTTGGGTGACTGTTACCTTGTCTTTAATAAGAAAATCAGTTCAATTTTAAACATATAACTTTTGAAACATGTAGCTCAAAAGTTATTTTTTTTAAACTTGTATAAAGAGCCCTCCATATGCTGCCACTCATAGGAGTATACAGTTAAATCTATGAATGATAAATGTATTTTAGTCATTATCACAAAACTACTCTTTTAGACTCAAATTTTTACCAGTTTTCCTCAGGCCAAACTTGACGTGCTAAATTTTCCACACCTTCCGTGTGGGTAAGATGCAGTTTGGCATCAAAAGACTTTTGAAAGATTTTTCATCTTTCTTTTTTGCCTTTCTAAGCCAAAATCATACAAGAACTGGATGAATATAATAGAATACACATAAGCTGCACTGATTTTTGTGTTGTTTTTTATTTCATTCATTCGAGCAGCTAATTTCAATATACGATCTTACAATTGCTAAGAATAATGACAAACCAGTGACACAAATTAAGGACTGACTCAAATATATTCTTGAAATTTGAAAAATTATAGGGGCACTTAAAAGTTAAAAGTAACCAGCTTTATACTTTTGATGACAAAGTTTACTTTGACCAGGATTATAATATCATTTTGCACTGCAATATGATGCTTTGCTCACTAAATAAACTACTTATGCCTCATTTCTCACTACACCATTTTAAAATCTTTATAGCTTATTCCTGAAACATATCGTTTGCTAGTCTAGGGGCCAATAAAACTGATGCTAATAAAGCCTTTGAAATTTACAAACTTTGCATCAGGTTTCAGAAGCTACAGGGGACCTGTGCTAATGCAGTGAACCAGGATGATTGTTAAAGTTGTTGCATTTAAGTTCTAGAACATGCTCAAGATTACTTGGCAAGTCAAAAATCTGTTGGCAAGAGAGTTTCTTAAAGTTTCCTCCAAAAGGTTGAAGATCAATCACAACTGGCTTGCCTTTTATAGTTTATGAGATAGGAGCTTCTATTTTTATCCATAAGCTGTGCAAGGAACATTTTGAAAGAACCTGTTTTATGTGCCTTGATTCTACAAACCATGGATACCAGTTTTGCACAACAAACTGAAGGATAAAATGTTCCAAGCCAAAAATTATCAATATCAACTATGTAAAAAAGCCAGAATGAACCAAAACTTAATTTGGAACTAGCAGCAATGCTTAAATGTTACCAAGATTGCATACTTGACTACTTACATACTTTAATGACAACATAAGTCACGTGTTACCACGTCCTCCCCAGCACTAATGCACAATAGCTCATATGTACAGCTGCTTTCCCTACCCTCCGCATTTACTTGAAATATAACGCAAACCATGAGTTTGGAAACTAATTTGGGGCTCTAGAAACTGCGTAAAGACTGCCAGAGGTTTTTCTTTTAGCCTTATTATTCATTTCATCAAACAGTTCGTGTTAACGAACTGTAGTAAGGAGCGACCCGGCTCAATAGTAACCAAAACTCTAAAAAATTGAATTTTGATATCAATAGCTACATCAAAAGAATCGCATTTTGATGCTGATTTTAAATATATAATTTTCATCAAGTTTAGTCTTACCCATCAAAAGTTACGAGCCTGAGAAAATTTGGCTTATTTAGGAAAATGGGGGGAAACACCCCCTAAAAGTCGTAGGATCTTAACGAAAATGACACCATCAGATTCAGCGTATCAGAGAACCCTACTGTAGAAGTTTCAAGCTCCTATCTACAAAAATGTGGAATTTTGTGTTTTTTGCCAGAAGACAAATCACGGGTGCGTGTTTATTTGTTTTTTTTTTGTTTTTCCCAGGGGTCATCGTATCGACCAAGTGGTCCTAGAATGTCGCAAGAGGGCTCATTCTAACGGAAATGAAAAGTTCTAGTGCCCTTTTTAAGTGACCAAAAAAATTGGAGGGCATCTAGGCCCCCTCCCACGCTCATTTTTTCCCAAATTCAACGGATCAAAATTTTGAGATAGCCATTTTGTTCAGCATAGTCGAAAATCATAATAACTATGTCTTTGGGGATGACTTACTCCCCCACAATCCCTGGGGGAGGGGCTGCAAGTTACAAACTTTGACCAGTGTTTACATATAGTAATGGTTCTTGGGAAGTGTACAGACGTTTTCAGGGGGATTTTATTTTGTTTGGGGGTGGGGCTGAGGAGAGGGGGCTATGTTGGAGGATCTTTCCTTGGAGGAATCTGTCATGGGGGAAGAAAAATTCAATGAAAAGGGCGCAGGATTCTCTAGCATTACTATAAGAAAACAATGAAAAATAAACATGAAAACGTTTTTTCAAATGAAAGGAAGAAGTAGCATTGAAACTTAAAACGAACAGAGATTATTACGCATATGAGGGGTTCTAAAAATACTTTAGCATAAAGAGCGAGGTATTTAGGAGAAGATAAATACCTTGCTCTTTATGCTAAAGTATTTTTAGTAATTTCAACTATTTATTCTACGGCCTTTCTGATTCAGGGGTCATTCTTAAAGAATTGGGACAAAACTTACGATTTAATGAAAAGAGCGAGGTATTAACGAGGGTACAAACCCCCTCGTATACATAATAAAAAAATAAGGTTATGAAAGTTTGAAAGTTAATTCTTAAGTTACGTATATTTTTTACTAATAAAAACGTTCGTTAAAAATTAAAAGTTCTAGTTGCCTTTTTAAGTAACCGAAAAATTGGAGGGCAACTAGGCCTCCTTCTCCACCCCTTATTTCTCAAAATCGTCTGATCAAAACTAAGAGAAAGCCATTTATCCAAAAAAAAAGAATTAATATACAAATTTCATTTTAATAATTTATGTGCGGAGAGCCAAAACCAAACATGCATTAATTCAAAAACGTTCAGAAATTAAATAAAAAAAACAAATTTTTTTAGCTGAAAGTAAGGAGCGACATTAAAACTTAAAACGAACAGAAATTACTCCGTATATGAAATCGGTTGTCCCCTCCGCAATCCCTCGCTCTTTACGCTAAAGTTTGACTTTTTGCCACAATTCTACTTTTTAAAACAAATAAAAGCTTTAGCGTAAAGAGCGAGGGATTGCGGAGGGGACAACCGATTTCATATACGGAGTAATTTCTGTTCGTTTTAAGTTTTAATGTCGCTCCTTACTTTCAGCTAAAAAAATTTGTTTTTTTTATTTAATTTACGAAAGGAATGATTCATAAGCTATCATATTATAGATAACTGCATATAGGTAGTATAGTGTGCAACTAAGCAGCATAATCAATTATTTTAATCCAATGGGGTAACAAAGTACAAGTAATTGGGAAAATATTTTAGTGGATTTATGAAATTCCCCTATGTTTGTTGAATTAAAAAAAAAAAGCTTTTACTGAAACTAAGCTTGCTTGAGTTTTAAAAGATTTTAATTTCATAGCTTTATAAATTAGTCTTATAGTTTCTCCTTTATATTTTTTTTTACAAGACAAGGTTTTTTTGTTAAAACGCGTTTAAACTTATGGTTACAATGAATCGTGATTTGCTCTTTTAAAAATCATAGCTATTGCTGCAACAATGATTTATGGCTCATATCCTAAAGTTTTTAAGGGTAAAGTCAACCCCAGAAGCATATTTACTAGACCTTCCGACTACTTTGAACAAAAGCATTATCTCAAAGTTTTGATCAAAACTTTTAAGTATGCACCAAGGCCGGTTCATTTTGACTCCAGGGCCCGATCTAGGAGGGGGGCAAGACAGGGCAAGTAACCCTGGGAAATTACAAAGAAAAACTTCCCGAAAAAGAACTAATTCAGCGTTTCAATTGCTGAGGGTTTTTATCAAGCACAGTTACTTACTTTTTAGAAACCTCTGGCCTTTTCCTCCTTTTTGGTTTAAGGGTTCATTTTTTAATTGTGATCAAACAGTTCGTGGTAACAAACTGTAGTAAGGAGCGACCCGGCTCAATAGTAAACAAAACTCTAAAAAATGGAATTTCGATGCTAAAATATATATCAAAAGAATCGGATTTTTATGCTGATTTTAAGTATATAAGTTTCATCGAATTTAGTCTTTGTCATCAAAAGTTACGAGCCTGAGAAAATTTGCCATATTTTGAAAAATAGGGGGTAACACCCCCTAAAAGTCATAGGATCTTAACGAAAATCACACCATCGCATTAAGCGTATCAGAGAGCCCTATAGAAAAAATTTCAAGGTCCAATCTACAAAAATGACGAATTTCGTATTTTTTGCCATAAGACAAATCACGGGTGCGTGTTAGGGCAACTAGGCCTCCTTCCCCACCCCTTATTTCTCAAAATCGTCTGATCAAAACTAAGAGAAAGCCATTTAGCCAAAAAAAGAATTAATATGCAAATTTCATTTTAATAATTTATGTACGGAGAGCCAAAATCAGACATGCATTAATTCAAAAACTTTTTGCATTAATTCAAAAAGTTTTTGACATGCATTAGTTGAGAAATTAAATAAAAAAACAAACAAATTTTTTGAAATGAAAGTAAGGAGCGACATTAAAACTTAAAACGAACAGAAATTACTCCGTATATGAAAGGGGCTTTTCCTCCTCGACACCCCGCTCCTTGCGCTAAAGTTTGATTCTTTCTCGCAACTCTACTTTTTAAAACAATAAAAAACTTTAGCGTAAAGAGCGGGGTGTCGAGGAGGAAAAGCCCCTTTCATATACGGAGTAATTTCTGCTCGTTTTAAGTTTTAATGTTGCTCCTTACTTTCATTTCAAAAAACTTGTTTTTTTTTATTTTAGCTTTAAGAAGCTATCACATCATTGATGTGATAGAGCAATATAATGGCCATGGTGAGGCTTTGATGGTTGTTTGTTGCCCAGCTGAGTAGGTATAACAGGTAAGTCCCCCTGTTGATAATTTTAAGAGTTTCCAGGGGCACCGATTCACGAAAATGAACGAAGGCAACAATTTTAATGTTTTTTTTATTAAGACACAAAAAAGGTAATTTTCAAAATTCATGGAATATATTCCAACATATGCGCCACTTTTTCATTCAGAAAAAGTGGCAAAAAGCTTCTGTTTGGAGGAATGCAGAACAGACGCACAGGGACAGCTCAAGTCCTAGTCACTACTTTTTTCTTATATTTTACCTCCAAGATTCCTCCAGTTTGGTGGTGGATGAGGAGAGTGAAATCCTAATATTTCATTCAATTGTTGTTTTCTTCTTATCATTCATTCTATGAACCAACAACCTCCCACGTCATAGTTACCTGGTAAAGGGCAAATCCTGGCCCATAATAACCAAGAGTAAAAATTTGCTAAAAACAAACTCTTTTTTCTGAGTAAAATCAAATATTATTTAGAATAGAATCCAATTTAAGAGTGCTTGATTCAAAACTGTTAGCCACATTAAAAAAAACAGTGTCTAGAAGTTAAAATAAGCTTTCAGGTTTTTCGAAAAACAGCCTGAAATACCTTGAAAATGGGTCCAATTCAAAAACAATAAAACTTATGACCCATGGACAAAAACCTGGAAATTTTGGGTTTCAAATTTATTTCTTTTTTTCATACTCCTTTGTCATATTACCAATACTAATTTCCAACAGGCAACAGCTTGTTGTCCAATATGTTTTTACATTACCTTTCTAGCCCACTGAAAGGAGCACTGACTAAATCGAATTTTGAAATGGCAAAAGTGACTGAAGTGACGATTTAAAAAGAAAAGTGACAAAAAGTGACAGGTGAAAATGACAAAAAGTGATCTTAGTGACAGTTGCAAACCCCTGCTGTCCCATTTGCAGATGCAAAGGGTGTATGAATATCCACCTTTGAAAGCTTTAAAACAAGATAATCTAATCTTAAACTGGTACAGATCCAATACCAGTGTTTTGCTACAATTAACAAGAATACCATGCACAAAGGAAAAGACAATCCCACATAATTTTCTCCAAGGGAATAATTTTCTCCAAGGTTTCCATATTCAAAATTTCATATTCACCTCAATTCACCAGAAAATTCTGCTACAAATTCGAATTTTTTGTTTAATGTCAATGCGTTGTCAAACCCAAATTAAAATTTCTACTACCACCAGTGCAAGATTATCACAAGTAATACCGAAGTACTACTTCTAGTACTTTTGGTTAAAAGTAATATTATTTCAAATTATACATTTAAAAATCAACTTGCTCATAAGCAATCTGTTTCTCTCTGAGATAGCAAATTTTCAGGTTTTATGAACAGTCATTTAAGCACCAGGATGTAAATTTATCATACATTTATATTCAGAGCATCTTCAGAAATGAAGTCACACACACACAGTTTGCATCATTTTGATCAGATAAGTATAATATACAAGCATTTTCATTCACTGATACTTCATAGCATCTTCAGAAATGAAGTCACACACACACACGCACAGTTTGCATCATTTTGATCAGATAAGTATAGTATACAAGCATTTTCATTCACTGATACTTCACTAGTGATGCTAAGAAAACAAATAAATATTACAAGTTACAGTGTTCTCAAACCTAATGCTTCATATAATCTCAGGTCATAAGCAAAAGTTTGCTGTTTTTTTGGCATTATGAACAACTGCTATTGATAAAAATTTACCAGGAATATTAAACCAGTGGGATTTGAAACATTCCCTTCCAGGTAATTTGAATAATAAGAATAATCCAATTATAACATATAAGTTTTCAAAAACGTTAGGGCAAATGAAATTTAATTATAACTTAATACTTAAGAAATTTGACAAGGATGGTAATTGGAAACCAGTTTGCAATTGTGAGCAATTTTTATCATTTGTAAATTCAACTTACAAACATATTATAACAGGTGATTTGGAAATAATAAAACAACTTGATCTTCAGAGCATAATGGAAATGGGGCTAAATTCTGTCTTTCTAATCATCTAAAACCTTCAAATGTTCTTAGTTGGTTAGGTAATGATTTTGATTTGGTTATTGATAAGTGGTGCAAAAAGAGAAAATTAATAAAGATATTTTTTTGAGAATTGGAAAAATTTCACTATAACTAGAGTTAGAAATAAGATATATAATAATGCAAACAATCTTAATAATGAGGCAACATTTTATAGTGCTAAGATAAAACAAGCAATTGCTAATATACAGAATGATTTTGTAATTGTACTTGTTGATAAAGCTAATAATAATTTTGCAATAATTTGTCACAGACTCTATTGTGATGTTTTATCAAAGGAGCTATGAACAATAAATGCATATGAAAAGATTCAAGAAGAGAATAGAAAAGAAAGAGAAGAGATTCAAGAGTTTAATGGAAAAAATACAAAGATACACTAAAAAAAAAAAATTATATATTAAAGTTATTGATAATGATAAAATTTTCCTTTCTCAGATTAGATGACAAAATCTCATAAGTCCCCCTAAACCATGCTTTATTGCTGGTGCTGCCAAATGCCCAACCAGAATTGCAGCAACTAACCTGATGTGTATTTTGGGGGCAATTAGAAACAAATTTAAGGCATATTGCTTGGTAATCAAAACATTTCCTAATTTTAATCCATATTGGAGTGTCAATAACTCATTGCCAGTTACAGATTCTCTGGCTAAAGTTTCATCCAAAAGAGTGGACTCATTTGATTTCACTACATTGTATACATTGTATTTTCGTAACTTTGCTCATGACAGGGGACTTCGACCTCCCAAGCGTGTTCTAGATAGATGGCCAAGGTATGACCAGGTTAAGCCTTGAACAAAACCCACTAGTTCAAGTCCTTGCTGATAATTTCCTGTACCAAACAGTAACCGTGCCCACGAGAATGCGTCCGGGACAAAATCCTTCAACACCCAACCTAGTCATAACCAATGACCTAGAAAAGGTGATCAGGACACAGACTCTCAGTCCGAGTGGCTCAAGTGACCACATGCCATCCTCTCATCTATACAACTCAACTCCAAACCATCAAAATATACTAAGCAATCCTTTACTAATTACAAGATGATGGTGGAAGAGCTGATAGATGCCAATCTGGAAACTCTGATCTCAGATGATGTGGAAGCTTCATGGCTAACCCTAAAAAAAACCTACTAAATTATAGACCTATCAGCCTTACCTGTGTGGCATGCAAGGTCATGGAGATAATTGTCAACAAACGCATCATTAACCATCTTGAGGCTAACTCACTCATCAGCAGCAGCCAGCATGGTTTTGTTCTAAGAGATTGGTGGATACAAACCCTTCTTGAGTCTTACAGTCTTGTGACCAACTAGAGAAAGGAGTACCAGTGGATATAATCCTGCTGGATTTAGCCAAAGCTTTCAACAAAGTTTGTCACAGCTATCTCATTCACAGGCTATGCACCCTGTCTCTTAGTCCAAGAGTGATCAGTTGGATCAAGGATTTTCTGAGGGAGAGAACACAGCAAGCAAAAGTGACCACAGGACCAAACAGTCACGCACTCTCTGATGAAGTCAAAGTCACCAGTGGGGTCCCCTAGGGCAGTGTTCTGGGCCCTACCCTGTTCAATATATATGTAAATGAGTTAGCCCTTATCACCAGAAACAAATCCACTCTTTATGCAGATGATTCAAAACTCATAGGTCCTGCCAATACCCCTTCTGCCCTCCAATCCCTCCAAACTGATCTCAATCACATGTGCTCCTGGGTTAAAAGATGGTTGTTGGAATTCAACACTAAAAAAATGCAAGGTCATACACTTTGGACACAACAACCCCAACCAACAGTAACTTATGACCCAAAACCCTGGGAGTCACCACATACTGGAGCATGTTCAGGAAGAGAGAGACCTTGGAGTTGTTGTAGACTCCCAGCTGAAATTCAGCTCCCACTCACAGAAGATCTCAGCCAATGCTAGCAGAACCCCAGGCATCATTAAACACAGCATTACCAGCAGAAGTAGACATGTAATCATCAAGCTCTACAAAGGACTGGTAAGACAATGTTTGGAGGTGGGGACCATCCTGGCCACCCCTTGATTCAAAAAAGACTAGGTAGTTCTTGTGCAAATCCAACAAAGGGCCACTAAGATGATTGCTGGTATGGAAAATAAGCCCTACAGTGAAGAGCTGAGGGAACACAACCTCTCCTCTTTAGTCTATAGGCGGAAACGTGGGGATATGATCCAGGCGCATAAACTCCTCTCTACCAATCAAGAAAATGAGCTCCTGGAGATTGACCCCTCCCACATAACACGAGGACACCCAAAATGAATCCACAAACTTCATGCAAGGACTGGAGCAAGAAGCAGCTTCTTCTTGAATTGGATGGTGAAACTCTGGAACAGCCTCAAGGAGAACACTGTTTCTGCTGAATCAACAGATGTATTCAAATGCTGTCTGGATGCTGAGTGGAGTGACAAACCATGGAGATTTGACTGGGATCCACCAGAATCTAATCAACCATGTATACAACTGTCATCACAAGGAGTGATTCAACAGGATTGAAAGTCCTTATTTCACTCCGAGCTGTGATTTAAGGTATTTAAGGTAAAAACTTACCACTTAATTTAGTATTTGGAAATTAAAAAAAAATTAATAAGAAAGCTTTCCTTTTGTCTATTTTTTTTAAATTGACACTTATAATAAGAAGGATCAATGGACTAACTTCTTTAACAGTACTACTAGTTCAAGATGGTATAGCATGGACATGACTAATGATTTACTAAACTTTTGCTGGATTTAATACTTTTATAAAGCTTAATGGTAATCTGTATAAGGAAATTGTTGGAGTTCCTATGAGGGGTAATGCCAGTCCATTTACAACAGACTTATTTTTAAGCCAATTAGAATATGAGTTTGTGATTGATAAATCCTGTCAGTGTTTAGTTATCCTTAATTACAGGAAATATGTGAGTGGGTTCCTCTGCTTCCCTTGTTCTTGGATGGACTACAAATGTTCCTATGAATAAGTCTCATTCTATGATTTTTTAAGAATAAATTAATAGCATAGCAGCATTATAGTTGATAATTATGTCATTCACAAAACAACATTTCAATGACCATATGAATGAACTCTTACAGACAATTGCAAAGCTCCAGCAGGAAAGCAAGCTTTTTAGGTTGGAAAATAGGCTGCTTAAATCCAAGCTTGTTGAAGTGAAAACAACTGCTCTTTGCTCTGAACTCTACTCAAGAAGGAATAATCTTGTTATTCACAGCCTAGAATTTTTAGAAGGCCAAGATTTTCAATTAGCAATTCTCCCCACTTTAAAATTATCAGCCAAATGTTGTGACTGCCTATTGAAATTCATAACAAAATCATAAAAATCAAGGGTGAGGTACCATACATTAAATAGTATATACCAGCTATTTGCAATCCCTTTTCTGAAAATTCTGGAATTTGGTCTTCTCCTGATGGTCCTGACCCTGCCTTCTGCAATGACTTGGATGGAGGCCTTGCTCAGCAATAATGGTAGGTGCTACCCCTTTGAACATTTCTTGGCCTTCCAAAAGATTTTTTCAAAGCTGCCATGGATTTACCTTTAGATGTTGTTTTGGCAACACCTTTGCAAAAAGAAACTCCATGACTTTGACTTTAGCAGCACATAAAGCCAATGCTACCATGGGATCTGGGCTCACTTCAAATTTCATTGCATGAAGTCTTTTTAGACTTAACTCATAATTGGCGAGGCCAAGCATGTGAGCTGTATTTGTTAGGTTTTAACAGCCTTTTCTGTGATATATTCATTTTTAAGCTCAAGAATCTTATTTACTGCCTCTAAAACACTGAAGGTTTAGTGAACAATTGTCTACTGTATTTCAAGAGCCTTAGCATACCTCTGTTTAGCCCTGGATGATGGAATAGCCCAAATTTCACTATTCATCTGGGGAACAATGATTTTATCAGTATTTGCAGGCCTAGGGTGATGCTCAAATAAATTTTTTAGCCTCCCTATTTCCAAAGGTGCAGAGAAAGCTTTATTTGCAACTTTGGCAAGTTTCTTATGGATCTTAGGACCCTCTTTGGTGCCAGAATATTCTTCAGGAATCTTTTTGAATAGAGCATCATTTAATGTGTTCTTTTAATATTTTACCTTTGTGCTTTTCTGGAGAAGCCTTCTGTTGCCTGTCATGGATTCTTATAGGGCTTACAGAGCCAGTTCTTATGGTTCTAGAACCTATTTGTGGGCTCTGAGAGCTAGATTTTTTGTCCCTAGAACTAATTTCAGGGCTCTGAGAGCCATACTGAGTACAAGTTTAAAACTTTGGGCTCTGAGAGCCAATATTTGTTTTTTGATCATAATCAACCTCACTTAAGAGTATTCTGAAATGCAAGTGAACTTTATATTGCCTTCCATACCTCTCTTAATTATAATCTTCATCAACTAAACTGTCCAATAATCTAATCACTATCTCACTATTACTCATCATTTAATTTGGTGTCAATCAAAGCAAATACAAACATCAACTGGTGTAGCTTTGTTCAATCAAGGCAATTGTACATATCTATTTTATCTTAACTCAAGGTAGAGCTAAGACACTCCTTTAGCAGTAGAATTGTAGTTAACACAATTTGTGGGGGAAGAACCTCTTCACTTCTTTCACTGTTGTAGATTTTTTTTTTATTCTGAAAGAAAACATGGATATCAACTGTATTTTTCTGTTTTCAAATTTTCTATATATGTAATTAAACAACAACAGTGCCATCTAATAGTTCTCAAAAAAGATTTAATATAAAATATTGGTAAATTAGGTTCAGTTAGGTTTGATTAGTTAGATGGCAATTGTATGTTTGTTTATAAACAATTTTAAGACTTAAGAATAGACACAAATATTTAAAAACATGTAAGAAAAACTGGAAATACAAGGAAAATAGTGAAGACAAGGGTTCTCCCCATGAAAAATATCTTAACTAGCCTAGGATTATTCTGTATATTGTGAAGTAGGAATTGTTTTCTCAACATGTTTCCTTATTTACTGGTAAAATCCTACTCTTATACTCCTGCTAGAAATATATAGAACTTTTACCCTGCATCTCATGGCTGGTTATGCCCAAGGGGTTGACCTTTGACAAAATTGAAGGACAGCCTTCAGAAATTCTTCAACATGACTGATATTGCTACTGTCAACCCTCCCTTATAGCAGCAGGTTGGTCAACCTGGAGGAGCAATCTCTGAACAGCACATATCAAGAGCAGGAGTCCAAAGTCATAACAAAGGCATCAAATAGGCTAATGTACTCACTTCCTTCCTAGCTATATTAAGTGAATATTTATAAATTTACATTTGGTTTCATTAGTATGTTTTGATAAAATTATAGTTAATTGACTTCTTGCTATCTCAAAAAGGGTTTAGGTTAGGAAAATGAAACTTTCAGGGATGGGTCTACAGGCTAAAGTATGTCCCAAGAAGGTATTTAAAGTACCCACCTCCACTCCTTCTCCCTCTAGAGGGCCCTGAAATTTGCCTACATGACAGGTCTATACCTATTGAAATTTTGACAAAACAACATTTTACCTTAATTTTCACTGACTAGTTGCCTTTTCTCTGCCTTTAGTTCTCAAAATGCAATTCCAGTTATTTGAGTAGAATTTTGAGCCATATCAATGTTTTTTTCCAAATTTAGGAAATGTATTTGCATATCTTTAAAACCTTATAAAATGGAGTTGAGCAAAGTTATGAAGCTGAAAACAATTTTGTTGTACTTCAAATAAGCAGAAGATCTATTTTGCAAGGTTTCACTTTTATAACACACATATTTTCAAAGGTCAGGGCCCTCTAGAGGGAGAAGGAGTGGAGGTAGTTGCTTCAAAATACCTTCCCGGGACATACTTTAGCCTGTAGATTCATCCCTGAAAGTTTCATTTTCCTAACCTAAACCCTTTCTGAGATAGGAAGAAGTCAATTAACTAGAATTTTACCATATGTTTCTTTTCGAAGAGTTAATGCATAAGACTTTGCCATCTCAATAGGATTAACCCATACCCTTAGGCCATTTGCAACAGCTTTACAAGACAGGCAAGTCTAAAGTGAAGCCCCAAGCGCGAAAAATAGACATAACAGCCCAATTGTTAGAATTGTGAGTCGATTTTCTAAAAAAAAAAGATCAGAAGTCAACTTACTTTCAAACAAGCTAATCCAATATCTTAAGAGATTAATGTAAAACTTTTTTTTTTTTTTTATTTCTTCTGGTATTTTCTCTTACTTCTTCTGGTATCTCGTCATTGGGGCAGATCTTCTTCCAAAGCAGTATTTCCGCTTCATAATGGCAAGATTTCCGTTCTGATAGACCGAAAATCCTTAAATTCGGACGACTAAGAACGAAAAATCCGTCAAATTTTCCGTTAAAAATCCTAAAAATTCATAGCAAAACCTGTTCAAATAGAACTCTTGTGGTAAGCAGTTGCTACAAGCAGAACAGTGTGCTCTGTTGAAGCAGTTTCTGGAGTTCAATGCTGCCCTCAAAAAAGATTCCGCTAGATCCGTGGGCAGTCAAACGAAAAAAAAAAGCTAAACATTTCATTTATTCACCCCTTGAAAAAGGTTTTGTAAGCGAGAGAGATGAGAACTCTTCCGAGTTCACGTCTCGTTTCTCCCTTTTTGTATTTTTAATGTAATTAATGACCCCCCCCCCAAGAAGATACCAAAAGAGTTGTAAGACCGATATTTAACAGTTCATGGATATTTTTCATATAGTCCAGAATGTCGCCGAGTATCTCGTTACCTGTAAATTCCTAAATGAATTCCGCAACTATCTCATTGTGAAAAAGAATACAACTTCATGAAACCAAGTGTGTCAGTGACGCTTCTGCTTGAGTTGGACTAGAGTATATCTCGAGACACTCGTTTTTAATTCTCTACACTAGACTTTCTATCTGATCGTACAGCTCAAACATACAATATTCTGTTAAGTGGTGTAAAAAAATTAACCCTTTGTCTGAATAATTAGGCAACTAAGCCAACTCAGTTAAGACTGTCCTTTTATCGTGATAGACCACAATCTGCAGTTACTTTGGGCTAATAGATCTCGACGAATTTGATATTTATGCACGGTAGATCTATCAGAACTCATGAAGGCCAATAACTCGGAAGCTAGCTCCTTTGAAAGCCTCTAAATTTTGAGAAATTACACGCTTAGTGACTAGAACGGATATCAATTAACTATAATATATAATACTGTATAAAAAAAACCAACAACCATTTTCTAGGGTACTGGGATACAATGGAAATCAGCTACCACTACATGTCGGCGACGGCATCAGCTCCAGAAACAAGAGCTTCACGTTGACACTCTTCAACCGTCACGATTTGCTTTGACTAACAAATTTCTTTTAATCAGCCTTCGGTCCAGGATAATCGATTTGGAGTGAACGTTAATCCTTCCCATCCCTAACTTCGATTACATCGCAGTCTTTAGTGAGATGGATGAGGAATGATTCCCAGAATCAATTTTTCGTGGTTTTTAGACACAAAAGGAATGTTCAACGACGGTGTTTTAGAATGGTAGCAAAAGTAAATACCTAATTATAATCAAGACGTTTGCAAACCTTAGCCTTCCAGTAGGAGCATTAATCGGAAATCTTTCTCCAGAAGTCTAAAGTTTTTGTGATTTTAGGGAGGTCTGAGACCAGCATTTCCCACCACTCGTCACGACTGCTTTTAGCATTGTGTTAGTTGGGAATCTGAGAGCACCACTCCCCTCCTTCCTTTGACAATCGATTGGGGGATGTACTTTTTAAGATGTGATACTCGTTCTCAAAGGATTGTTCAAAAATATGGAAAATATGTATGTGTGCGTGCGTTCACACACACGTAAAATTCTAACACACACAAAATTCTAAGAATCAATATATTAATTTAAAAGAAAAATCAGAGGCTTAATACCGGTCGGGATTTAAAATAAGAGCTCTGAGAAATGAGGTCCTTCTACATATCAAAATTCATTAAGATCCGATCAACCACTCGTAAGTTAAAAATGCCTCATTTTTTCTAATGTTTCCTCTCCCTTCAGCCCCCCCTCCGATCGTCGAATCGGAGAAAACGAGTTATCAAGTCAATATGCCCCTGACACACCTACCAATTTCATCGTCCTAGCACGTCCAGAACAACCGAACTCGCCAAAGCCCTGGACCTCCTAACTCTCCCAGAGAGAGTGGATCCATTCCGGTTACATCAATCACGTATTTACGACAATTGCTTATTTTCCCCACCAAGTGTCATCCCGATCGCTCCACTCTAAGCGTTTTCCAAGATTTCTGGTTTCCCCCTCCAACTCCACCCCAATGTCCCCCTCAGATCTCGTCGGGATTTAAAATAGGAGCTCTGAGACACGAGTTCCTTCTAAATATCAAATTTAAAAATACCTCACGATTGGTCACCCATTCTTAAGTTAAAAGTACCTCAATTTTTCCGAATTAATACTCCTCCAAAGAGGATGAATTCAATCCAGTTATGTCAATCACGTATCTAGGACTTGTGCTTATTCTCCCTACCAATTTTCATCCTGATCTCTCCACTTTAAGCGTTTTCCAAGATTTCATGTCCCCCCAACTTTCCCCAATGACACAGGATCCGGTCAGGATTTTAAATAAGAGATCTGAGTTACGAGGTCCTTATAAATATGAAATTTCATTAGGATCCGATCACACCTTCGTAAGTCGAAAATACCTCATTTTTTCCAATTTTTCAGAATAAAACCTCCCCCCAATAGAGCGAACCCTTTCTGGTTATGTCAATCATGTATCTAGGACTTTGTGCTCATTTTCCCACCAAGTTTCATCCAGATCCCTCACTCCAAGCGTTTTCCAAGATTTTAGGCTCCCCCCTCCAACTCCCCCCAATGTCACCGGATCTGGTTGGGATTTTAAATATGAGTCCTGAGACACGATATCCTTCTGAATATCAAATTTCATTTAGATCCGATCACCCGTTCGTAAGTTCAAAAAAACCTAAATTTTTTCGAATTAACACCTTCTCCAACTCCACCAAAGAGAGTGGATTCAGTCCAGTTATGTCAATCATTATTCCTTCCCACCAATTTTCTTGGTGGAGGAATTATTCTTCCCACCAAGTTTCATCCTCATCTCAACACTCTAAGCGTTTTCCAAGATTTCCGCCCCCCCCCCACCCAGTGACATTGAATCCGGTCGGGACTTAAAATAAGAGATCTGAGTTACGATTTCCTTCTGGATATGAAATTTTATAAAGATCTGATAACTCCTTCGTAAGTTTAAAATACCTCATTATTTCTAATTTTTCAGAATTAACTCTCCCCCCCAAAGATAGCAAATCCGTTCCGGTTATGTCAATTACGTATCGAGAACCTGTGCTTATTTTTTCCACCAAGTTTCATCCCGATCCCTCCACTCTAAACGTTTTCCAAGATTTTAGGTCCCTCTTCCAAATCCCCAATTGTCACCGGATCCGGTTGGAATTTAAAATAAGAGCTCTGAGACACAATATCTTACTAAATATCAAACTTCATCAAGTTAATAATAATATACTAATAATAATTATATAATAATAATAATATGGTGTGGCGCGCAGCGCCACACCAACAGCTAGTTGGAAATATGAAGATAGATGAATGTAAGGTCATGTATAAGAAAAGTAAAAAAAAAATAATAAGAGTATAAATGAAGTTAACCTAAATCGTGATCTATCTAGATAGTTTTTCAGATCAGAAAATTTCAGTGCGCCTGTAAAAAAAAAAAAAAAAAAAAAAAAAAAAAAAAAAAAAAAAAAAAAAAAAAAAAACCCGGAGCAGTTTCAAGAAAAAAAAAAAACAATAGATAAATACATACACAATTGCTGGCTTAAACAGAGTATAAACTAACCACAGATTTTGTTTTTTTTTTATAATTTTATATGTTTTTACGGATACCAAAAAACTTCTTTTCTATCGGATTAATAAATTTCTAATATTATAATAAAGTAGATCGCTTAAAATGCATAAAATAGGAAAAAGTAATTATGGTTGCAGCAGCAGCCGAAGAAAGAGGTCCAGCCCATAGTAATCGAAAGATGTTTGGGAAAAAACTGTCAATTGAGGAAGATTCGCCATTTAGAGCTGATTAAGGAATTGTATCTCTAAATTTTGATTTCAAAATACAAACAAAAGACCTTTATTTTGGGTCCATCCTTCCACTAGGCTTACTGATTTCCTCCTTAAATGGCAGTAAATAAATGCTGCTATTTGACCTAGAACATTAGATTTTATGATGTTATCTGCCATTATATCGGTAAAATAGCCAGGTTCTGCAAAGCTTTGAAGAAGGCAAAAAATAAATGCTTATTTCCAAGATCTATCTTTGAAAATCAGCATGACGTTTTACGCTTTCATTTTTGAAAAGTCTCTTCATATGTGGGGTTTAAACTGCAAGTTCACCCGTTCTCTGAATGATGATCCTGAACCATGTTTAACACCACTTTCTCTACCCCCTGGCTCTAAACCACGCAGTACGCCCAAGTCTGTCACAAAATTAACAACCCCACAATCAGTTTCAAGAACTAAGCTTCCCAAGTCCACCCTTGCGTTGGCTTTGTTAAACATATCAAACACTTGCAGCTCTCCGAGTTAAATACAATTCCCAATTTGAGAAGAATTTAAACTATGAAGTAGCCATTGAAGATTTGAAAAAAAAAAAAAAAAAAAAAAAAAAAAAAAAAAAAAAAAAAAAAAAAAAAAACAAGTTGACGTATTTATGAATGACCAAAAAAATAGTATCGATATACTCCACGAACATGATCTGGAAACTAAAAAACTAAGTGAAGATATCTACTCCTATAAGTTGCATCGCCTTGTTATGGAAGATAATCTTTTAACTCTAAAAAAAAGAAAAAGAAAAGAAGTGACCCTAAGATCAAAAATCACCAAATTAGAAGAGGACTTAAAAACAAGGAGGAAATTTTTACTACTCTAGGGGATCAACTATCAGAGTTCAGTAACTCCAGCATTACTCTGTAAAATATCTCACGAGAGTTCAAGCTCTTGAGTTCATGAATGATCCAGAAATTACCAGGTGATAATGAAACAAATACAAGGAATAGCAAGATTATCGATAAATCATTATCAGACGATGATATCGTTATTGATTTTCAGAAAATTATGAAAGAGAACGATAAAAGGAAAAGAAATGTAAGAATAAGCAGAAAAGAAAATATGATCCGTAATCATTTTAATCATGGTTTCTGCAAGTTTCGCAAGCAATGCAAGTTTTTACATATTTGTCGTCATTTTATTTCGAGATATGTGTGTCTGACAAGTGTATTTTAGATCATGTTGACCTTTGTTCTTTTTTATCTTTATTGATATGTCGTGTAATTTTGCTCATGTATCATCAGGGGTGTGGGTAGGTTTAACTTCCCTAGCTCGTGTTCCATTCGACTTTCAGCCTTATCCCCCTGTTACCCCATGAAGAGCAGCATACCCCAGGAATCCATCCCTCGAAAAAGTCCTCTGCTCCAGGTACTAACGCGTTTCCAGTCAACTCAACCGCCCCAAATCATTTTACTCAATTTGGACTTGGAACCGGTTTGGATGTTATTTGCACCAACCTCAAACCTTTAACAATACCGGACTCCCCCTCCCATAACTAGCATTTTATGCTACAATTGAAACCACAGCTAGTTTTTAAAACAAATTACTCAGTTTCTGAATTTTCGTACCGGCCAATAACAACTCAAAATATTTTTGATTTTGGATGTTGGATTACGTCTGAGAGTTGGGATGATGTTGTGGATTGTGTTAATCTTAATTCAAGGGTTAGTTTGTTTCAAACAGAATCAATGACAAATTACTAAATATTTTTCCCAGAGGTTACCAAGAAGGCAAGTTCCTCAGATAAACCTTACATTAATAAAAAAAAAAAAATATAACTTCTTCGCCTTGGAAAGAAACATTTAACCCTACGTAAACAAATAAAAAACGAAATAAGCCATGCAGCTTCTTGTTATGGTAAGAATAAATTAAATTGCTTATTAACAGAGCAAACCTCAGCAATGGTTTAACAAAGTGAAAGAAATAGGGGGTCGTTTGTGCAAGAGCCTTGATTTTCTTCTGGATGAATCGCCTGAACAGACAAACAATGAACTTAACAACACCTAGCTTACATTGTGCAAACGGCTAACGGCAAACGGCTCTGAGCCACTGTCCAAAGAACTAATATAGCCACGATAACTAATATAGCCGTTTGCCGTTTTGCCGTTTGCCGTTTGCACAATGTAAGCTAGGTGTTGTTAAGTTCATTGTTTGTCTGTTCAGCCCATTAAATGCAAATAAGATTTTAACGGGCTGTTCTAATCGTCTTAATGATTTGGCTTTCTTAGAGACGAACTTGAGTTCTTCTCTTATCAGTTTTTCGTACTTTTTGGTGTTTATAATATAAATTGCACTCTATTTCACTTTATTCAATATCAGATGGGTAACAGATCGTTCAATCACTTTCAGAATCCGTAGAATAAAATGAGCTTAAAGAAGAGTCTTCTGGATCAATTTCTCTTTTTTCTCCTTCGGCAACAAGATTAGCGGCATATTCTAATTCATCAAGGTTTAAGTAAATGTCTTCTGGATCAATGTCATCACTGTCTTCCATCTTTATCTTAATCAAATTTTTGCTCATCTCTCCGATTTCTCTTTCTTCTTCGGCAACAAGCTTAGCGGCATATTCTAATTCATCAAGGTTTAAGTTCATGTCTGACTTTTTTATTTCGCACTGAAAACAAAAGTTATATGTAAGTAACAAATTATTTGCTTTTGGTTTGCTAGCATTTACTTTAAATAAATGATAAAAGTTTAAAACACAAAAACACAAAGATTATTTTAAGGCTTTAACAAATAAAAAACAATAAAAAATGAAACGAAACAAAAAACTTGAAACATTAAACAATAAAACATAATACCAAATAAAAGAAGCTTAGGAATACCCATCAAAAACAGCAGTAGAATTCTCTGATACTAAATAGGCAAATTTATCAATTTTAACCCTCTTAGTTACCAAGTTTGTGCAGTGGACAGTAGCTACATTCACTCCTTTTCTCTTCAATATCAAGGCCACTAGCGCGTTTTTTGACTTTATGCATTTGGATAGTCATTATCTACAGTACTATAATTAACTATTCAAAAAGAGATACAAATTTCAAATAAAAAGGTGAAAATCAAGGCAAAATTCGCCACTGAAAGGGTTAGAGTGATAAGTAGATACAGGAATTTCAGGGAAAAATCTTTAGAAAAAAAGGTAACTCGTGCATTAAAAGGGGATACAGTCAATTGCCACTGGCGATTTGCCACTTCTTGGCTTACTGTCACCGTCATATTTAAAAGAACAGGTTGCATTAAATGGCATATTCTTTTTCCAGGCGGATTGTAACTCGCAAACGAATAAAAACAGAAGAGAGCTAAAGGACTTTTCTAATCAACTTTTTTTTTAACATTTTAAGGGAAATACAGACAGTATTGAGAATAGAAGCTAGATATTGTTCGGAATATTTGAACCACAGATTTTTTTTTCAATAATAATATATATATTTAAAGCGATTTGAGTTCGTTATGGATAGGTATACTTCGTTTCGAAAAGTAAAAAGACTAAATGAGCTCTTGCTCTCGAAGCAGTAGAAAAATTAAATCTTGATTTGAACAGTGGAGTTTGAAGGAGCGATGGCCCATATCCCATTTACGGTAGCCCTTGGGATGACACTAAAAACAGTCAGAAATTAAATAAAAACAAGTTTTTATATGAAAGTAAAGATTGAAATTAAAACTTTAAACAAAAAAAAACTATTCCATATATGAGAAAGACTGCCCCCTTAACCCTCCTTTTTGCGCTAAAGTTTGACATTTTGTCCCGAGTCTTTAAGAACGACCACTGAAAAGCAAGGGCCATTGAATTAAAATAATAAGTATTTCAAAACTTTAGCATGGATTTATAATAAGTATTTTTAAATAATAAGTATTTATTAAAGCATTATTAAGCATTTATTAAAGTATTCAATATTAATATTAAAGTATTTATTAAGTATTATTAAATAATAAGTATTTTTAAAACCCTATACAACTTAAGCGTAGAGCTGGAAGACTGAAAAGTGACCCCTCCTTTAAATTAAATAAAACAAGTTTTTTTAACTGCAAGTAAGGAGCGACATTAAAATTTAAAACGAACAGAAATGATTCCGTATATGAAAGGGGTTGTTCCCTCCTCAATGCCTCTCTCTTTACGCTAACGTTTGACTCTTTGTCACAGTTCTACTTTTTAAAACAATAAAAAACTTTAGGGTAAAGAGTGGGAAATTTGCATATTATTTTTTTACCCTCTTTTGTTTTTATTATTATTAATTTTTAACCCCTTTATATACGTAATATTTTCTGTTCATTTTAAGTTTTAATGCTGCTCCTTTGTTCAAGTTGAGAAAAACTTTTTTTTATTTATTTTCTCATTGTTTTTTTTTAATAATGCTAGAAAATCCTGTGCCCCCTTGATGGAAATTCTCTTCCCTCATGATAAATTCCTCCATGGAAAGATCCTCCCACGAGAAAGCAATTTTGCTACGAGTCATAGAACGAGGATTAGTTTTCCAACTCTATTATTATAAGCCATTATATAATGATTATCAAGGTCTTATTCGGCTACAGGGACAAAAAGAGGGATGAGTCATTCAAGTCCGAGTATATCCTACCTCTATAATTCTTCTAATAAAAATCAAGTTGAAACTAAAGACATAGTATCAAGGCCACTCCGCATTTCGGGCATCAACCCTCCCCTTTGCCCTCGATGTAAATTTGTCCATGCTCTGGTACAGCAACTGAATTGGTTAATATAGAAATACTATGTACCTTTTCAATAGCGTCAGCCAGCAGCTTAATCTTTTCTTCTTTGACAAACTGAATCCATACACACAAGTCATCTAAATAAAGCTGATTAAGGATATACCTGGGATCACTTTCCATAAACAATTTTCTGACCTTAAGTAAACATTTGAGAATGGCCAGCTTGCCTTTTCTGAAAATACTCGAAGTATCCTTGATAGTCAATAAAGATAGATCCCAGCTCCTTAACATGGGATATGTTATAGATCGACGAACACATGCAACTAGGAGAAATCGGAGATCTTCGAAGTCCTACGTTTAAATAAGAATAATGATATTAGTTGTTTAGAAACTAACATAATTTTAAAAGCAACAAATCGGGTTGATAACCGTAAGTTCCTTTATCTCTTTTGATGCTGATAATATAATTACAAATTTAATAATATGTTAGTAATAATATAGTATAGTAAAAAGTAATAACTGTATATAGTAGTAATAATAAATAGTATATACAATAATAAATATAATTATAAATTTAATAGTAATACAATAATAATAATATAATCAATAATAATAAATAATAACATAATAAATAATAGTATAGTAATAATAATAAATAGTAATAACTGTTACTTGATATGTCGATTAGTCAAATTTGGATTTAAAAGAATTTTGGATGAGGGTATATTTGATTCTCAAAGTTACTAAAGTCCGCATTTGGACAGCCGTGATTCAGTCTCTTGGACATTCCTGAAGAGCATTAAGATGTTATATATGTTGCAAATATTTGTTTAATAATAATGCAAAAACATTAATACCAATCCAACAGAAAGTTTACTATAACTGGTTTGAAAAGCACTCTTTAAACTTAAGTAATACAAATACTTCTTGTCCCTACGCACAAGAAAGGATAAAGAACAATACTTTAGATTGAGATTAAAATTTTAGCTTTTATAGCCCCCACACCCTATCTAATTAAAATTAGGATATGCGCAATAATGTACAATTCGTTAAAACACCAAACATATGAAATTTGCTTGTGCCTAGATGTAGAATTGAGTATATTAATCTAGTAGAAACCGCAGTATTGTTCTTTCTGTGGTATTTTAATAATCAAATAATTCAAATGCTACAAAAGGATACAAGATATTTCAAGAGCACTTTGAAAAGGACAGAAGTATGTCAGCCAGTACACAGAATAGAAACAATTTTAATCATGCATTTTATCTCTTCTGAAATGTTAACTTTCAGCTATGTTGGGGTATCGGTACTTTGAATACGCTAAAAAATCAAGTTGGCCCTCTGTAATACTTAATTTAAAATTCAAATTCATTTATATAGAAGCTGTCAAGTCATTTTTTATAAAGAAAATAATCTAATTTATAAAATTAAAGTGAATTTCTCGGTTAGACATGGACACAGTAGGAGAAAATTTATAATGGAACTGACAATGTTTTGCCACCCAGAAGAATATAAAAAGCTTCAAAATAGACTTCGATTGAGTTTAATTTTGATTTATTAAAATTTAAGTTTTAAATCCAAGAAAACAAAGGCAAAGAGGAGAGCCAAAGAAAGCCAAATACAAAAATCCAAGAAGAAAATGTATATATATATATATATATATATATATATATATATATATATATATATATATACATAAAAAATTAAACAGGTAAAAAATTTCTCAAAAAGTCTCATATCTCTTGCCAAATTTAAAACAAAAATAAAAGACTCATTAACTAAAATAGAAAAAAACACTTTATTCACGTCTTTACAGTTAGCTTTGGGATTTTACTGGATAAACTAGATTGCGTTCTTTTATTATTTCATATACAGACTTGACTTTTCTCTCTATCTGTTTTCCACACTCTTTGGGAAATACCTCAAAATATGACAAAACTGGGCAAACTTTTGCTATTGCCCATCCACTTTCGATGCAATGATCTCCTTCTGTTACCCTTCTATCATAAGCCCAGGAATAGACAAGTCCAACAACTGTGAGCGACAAGATCTTCTTTTGCACCTTTGAAACCAAATAGGACTTCTTCGGTAAACTGATTATATAATCTTCTTCTTCAGTTGTCAGGTTAATATCTGGAAAATATATACTAAAAATTGCCAGCTGACGTTTTCAAAAGTTTTGAAAGAAATGAAATCAAAGAGGAGAAATAGTAAATTCATTTTCACAAAATTATTTAAAGGTTTTAAAATAAAAATTATTCAGAGAATTTAATCAGCTGTAACTGGATAATGCTAGTAATAGCAGTAAGCTAGTTGAATTAACTTTGTAAATTCAGTATAAAACATTGGAATTTCATCGAATGTAATAAACGTCATTTGAAGAGAAAATGATAGCAAAGAGAGGTTTTTGACAAGGTTTTTAGGTAAAAATTAAATTTTGTTTGGAATTACATACTTTTAAACACAAAACTAATAAAATTTAAGCAATACTGCTAGAGTATCAGTCAAATTCACTTGCTGAAATAGGAATAAACCATGCTTATTTTATCTGTTAAGAAGCCCGTCTTATATTTGAATCTGGTTAAAAGTACGGGTCAATAGCGCCTAACCAATTTCAAAAACGTCTATATTGTCAAAAGTTTTAGAAAGTTTTACTAGAGTTTACGTTGGTGAATATTGTATTGCGAGAGCAACACTTTGGTTTTGTCCCGTTTTTTTTTTCTATGCTGCCAATCTCAGCCTATTTCTGGAAACTGGTAAGGGTCTAACCTGTGCGGTTTTTACGGAAAGTGTGGATCTCAGATCGGATTGATGAATATGACATTACATTTTGGAAAGCTCCGCAGAACTCTTACCTGGAGCCAAAAAGGATGGTTTTTGCTTGTCCACGAGCCAGAGCCTATGGTGTGCGAAGTGAAGTGGAGTTATATAGCCTATGTCAGAGAAGAGTATCTGAAGCTATGCAGCTAAGCTTTCGTTTCATCAAACCATGTTTCTGCTTTCGAGTGGAAAGCTCCGTTCTAGCAGGCAAGCAGGCAGGCACCACTTTCAAATTGAAGATGGACTAAAATCTATAAGTGTTAAATATATGCGGCAGTTACCCGGCCCCACAGCCAGTATATCTTCTTTGAGTGATAAATAGAAAAATTTACACAAGCAAAAATGTGGCATTTTCCCTCGGGTCCGAAAGTGCTGCCATCTATCGTTTCTACCCATTTCTGTTTGTGATTTCAGCTGAGTTTATCATTCGGTTTTTCGGACTTGGAATTGCGGTAGAGAAATGGTATCAGATGTGCCCAATAAACTTTAAAAGTTCTCTCAATGCTAAAGAAATTGGAGCTTATCCTTTGCTCCTTTCTAAGTGATGACGTTGGAAAGTTGACCTACAGCCAAAATAAAATTCAACTTTTGAACTAAGACAGATAGAATTTTTTTTTCGACGGCAATCAATAGCTCTTGATGAGCTGATCAAAGTATATGACATCCATTTTTTGGTACAAAAATTCCTTCATGAGGTATACCAGTTTGAAATTTTCAAGGGGTTGACAACTTCAGTAGTAAGGTACACACTGAAACGAAATCTAGGCCGATACAAATTGTGAGAAATATAGAGGACTTGTAAGCAATAGTCAGCTGTTAGGTAATAATCACCTTCGGCAATGAGGGGTTAGCAACTTTTGCTAGTTGGTGTATCTATTATTTGTTTCCAGTGTATTTGATGGTAAAACCAATTTGGTTCCAGTGGTAAAACATGTAGGTGAATTGTAAGTAATAATCTGCTGTTAGGCTACAGTCAAATTCAGCGATGAGAGATTTGCAACTATGCTAGTTGGTGTACCCATTTATTTGTTTCCGGTGAACTTGATGCCTATCACGGGAGAGGGACTTAATAAGTAAGAATCGGTTCACTTTGGGCGAGAAACGGCTGTTAGCTCATAATCATCTTCGGCAACGAGGGGTTTGCCACTTTTGCTAGTTGGTGTACCTATTATTTGTTTCCGGTGTATTTGATGGTTAAACCAATTTGGTTCCAGTGGTAAGACATGTAGGGGACTTGTAAGTAATAATCGGCTTTTGGGCTACAATGATCTTCAGTGATGAGGGTTTTGTAACTTTTGCTAGTTGGTGTACCCATTTATTTGTTTCCGGTGAACTTGATGTCTATCACGGGAGAGGGACTTGTAAGCAAGAATCTGTTCACTTTGGGCTAGAAATTTGTGCAAATTGGTGCACATTGTATTCGATCTCTTTAAATCTGACAGAATTAAGTGTTTACGCAATGGGTACAAACGATAACGTAAAACGATGAGGTAATTTCGTAATAATTAGAGTCACCCATGGTATTTTAATCCTGAAAAGTTACGGATATCTTTATAATGCCAAATAGATTATATAAGATATTATTCCAAGTTTTCATCCGTCACGATGTCTACGATTGAAAACGATAAAGTTCAACTGGCTGCAAAGTCAATTTAGTCCCTTCTTTCGATATTATTTTGTAGTTTGTTTTTCCAACGCTGAGGAGTAGCCTTTGATCATGTGATAACTGATCGATAGCGAAGAAACAAAACCAAAGTGTTGCTCTCGCAACACTTTAGTCGGCGAAGCCGGACAAAGGTTGCAGCAACACTTCACATTGCCCAGGCAACGTAGGTCTAGTTGAGCCTAATATTGAGCCAGTTCTGTTTCCGGATAGACCAGTGGTTCCCAACCGATTTTGGGCCCTGCCCCACCTAGACATTTGTAAATTCCTGTTCCCCCTTGCAATATTCAAATTTTACGTGTATTCACCTGAAGGAAGCTTAAAAGGCCATTAACTTGAAGTTTTTTTTGGTCGTCCTCTAGCACATTCTATTCTAATGAAAAATACTGTCTGAATACAACACCTTTCACAAAAAGTTTAACGTGATTGTAATACCTACATGTATAAAAATGTTTTTTTGAAATTAAGGCTCTAAAGCATAGTCAGCAGAAGGTGGTAGGTCCTGCCCATGGCCCGTCAAAATATTGCTATGCCCTACCGGTGGGGCCTGCACCACACGTCGGGAATCCCGGGTCTAGACGCTATCGCATTGCATGTTATATGATCTGATTAATTGATCAAGTGCTTAAGTATCTCGAAACCGATGACACTTACGCCGAAATAATACAAATTGATAATCTTGACCAAGAAATCACTTTAAAAAGTGATTCACTTTACCTGCATGCAAGTATCCTTGTAATTATTGGCTCATAATTTAGGAATTCTGAAAAATCAAAATATCCTAATAAAGATATTACCTGAATCTAAATAAGGTGGCGCCATCTTCAAAGCATTCAACAACAAAGAAAGTGGGTCCATCAAATCAGCTAGATAATGGTCTTCATTAAAATCTTCCAATTCTTTCACCTCCCGCTCACGACGTCTTTGCTCTTGATCTTTTAGATCTGCATTTCTGATGTCTACAATTTCCATCATTTCAGCCTAATAAGAAAAATAATAAAAAATAACGCATCCCTCCACCCAAACTTCTTTTTTCAAAACATCTACCTGAGCGTTGTTAGGTATAAATTAAACTTCAACCTACTATTTGTTAATAGTTGTACTTTCGATATCCAGGTACAATCCAACCTAATAGGGAGTAACCTAAATTCTTGTCATCAAAAGATCTATCTAAAAAGGTTTCCTTACTAATACCGCCTCTATAGACACCATTTTACCATTTAAGCCACTATTTAACAATATATCTGCTCTGTTTGACTCCTCCTCTCTTTGGCTTGTAAGTCCAAACTGGAAAAGCAAGGAACTGATTAAAATAGGTTTCTGTTGTTTTAGTCAAAATCCATTTAACATGATAAGAAAGTATTAAATATCTCAGAAATGCCTCTTTAAAATGAATAGAAACAAGGAAGAGTAAGGAATCTTGATGCGGTCAATTAGAGAGTCCTGACCGTTGGGGAAAATTACAAGAAGCCGAAATCAGTACAGCTGATTTGGGCGAAAAGGTGAGGGATTCAACCAAATTGCGTCCAAGAAGGTCACTGCATACGGAAAGGTTCTAGTAATGGTCCTTATTACATTATGCCATTCAAATCATGTCGTAAAGACAAATGGGCATTGTGGCAGTGAAAAAGCAGTATGCATCTCTTACAAGGGCTTCTATATTGAGCTCATGGGACTAGTCCTGTGAGGAGTTGTTTAAAAATAAAAAACAGTAAACGATATTCGATGGGTCCTCATATAAAAACATAACCAGAACCTCATTTCTATGAGACCCGCAACAATTTGGGGAGGGAAGCATGTCAAAGTAGGTTGATTTGTTTCTGCAAAACATCATATGATCAAAGATCCATATTTAACCGATGTCACCCTATTTTTTCTTCTTGGAAGGGAGGAAGGTGGCATCCCAAATAAATTTCTAATTACACTCCTTAAAGAATATTTTGCTAATTTGTCTTTTGACAATTATGATGACAGATATAAGAAAAAGACAGCACCACATATTTAATACATGTTTATGCTCGCTAACTTAACGATTGCATGAAACTTAACGATTTGAGAGAAGCATGTCAAAGTAGGTTGATTTGCTTCTGCAAAGCATCATATGATCAAAGATCCATATTTAACCGATGTCTCCCTATTTTTTCTTCTTGGAAGGGAGGAAGGTGGCACCCCCAACAAAAATCTCTAGTTACACTCCTGTAACTTTCATTTGTGTATCTAATCTATGATTTTCGTTTTAAAAATATGAACTTGAGGATTATTTTGGATATTGAATCTCCGCAAAGCAGGTAGAGAATTTCTGTGGTTTTTACCACGGGTGAAGACGAGTTGGTCGGGTTCGAGGTAGTCCTCCTCCCAATCAGCCTAGTACACAGCACCTAGTTTTTTCCAAGTTAATTATGACTAAATATTACTGCCCTGAGTGTAGAAACCCAGCAACTAGTGGGATAGTTCAGTGCACCAAATGCAGTCAATGGTGGCATCCTAAGTGTGCAAGGATCACGCTTGGAGCAAGAGAGAAACAACTGGAATGGTTGTGCTTAAATTGTGACTTCCCCACTTCACCTTCATTTACTAGCGGTATGAAAATTCCGCGCAAAGTTACGCCACAAGCGAGCCCTAGACCTAGATCCTTTGTCAAAAACACACCCATAGTCACACCAAGGAATTCTAATCCCAAAACTAAGACAGTAACTAGGCCCAGCAGTGAGGATAAAACCCCATGCACGAATTGTTCTGAATACGTTAATGAAGTCTCAGCTTTAACTAACAGATGTTCCGTTCTTGAGAATCAACTCTCAGCTATTCAAAATGAACTATTACCCTTAAGAAATGCCCACGAATCACTCCAATCTGATTTACGTAACCTTCAGAACTTAACTGACGAAAAAACAACAATTATTGACACCCTAATGATGCAGTTAAATCAGTTGGGAATCCTTTCACCCATGCCACCCGTGAAATTACGTTCGTCTCCCCTTAGCTCTGAAATGAATAATTCTATACAAGGCCCGAGCAATCAGATTTGTAACTCATTAAGTGACGTAAGAAGTGCATGCAGTGTGAGAATGATCCTCGATAACGAGATTCAGGAAAGTGTTAAATTAGCTGACGTAAGGTTAACTGACGAGAATAAGTTTCGTAACATTCAACCGACTGAAGATGAACCGTTAATTGTTTTCGAGAAAATAGTTCAACAAAAAGTTAAGCGCAAGCCCTTAACCAGTAAAGGATGTAATATTATATGCAGGTTTTTTGTGAAAGAGGCTCCCAAATTTAACAAGATATGTCGGTATTTTAATGAAAGTGGTTTCTGTAAGCACAGAAAAAAGTGTCGTTTTTTACATATATGTCCGCGTTTTATTTCGAAAACTTGCAGTAATAATGAGTGTAATTTTGACCACGTTGATTTATGTTGTGTTTTATCATGTACGGAAAAAGAATGTGTTTTCGCGCATGCGTGTTGCGGTACATCAAAAAGACGTAGCTCCAGTCACACCAATCGACAGGAAAATACTTTTCTGGATCCAAACCCGGCATCAAAAAACTTAATTGGACGGGGGTTACGAATTCAAAAACATCGCGATTACACCTTTTGCGGACCTGCGTGGCCCCCCTTACCAACAATCCCTCCCGTACATCAACATACCCCCAACCAAGCGTGTGTTGCGCCTTCTCGGTCGGTCGGAATGTTTTTCCCGGATCCGCTACCTCAGCAACATCAACTTTTCTATCCCCCACAAAAGATAACGTCCCCGAGCCCCCCGACAGTGTTTCAAATTCCCGTACCTCCCCCCTCCTGTCCACCCTCACAGCCCCCAATGGCGAGGACACAATTTCTTTCGTTTCAGCCGAAATTCCAGTACTGAATAAATTTGAGCCCCTGGTTGGTGTGGGTAATCCTGATGACAGCCCCGCCCACCAGGGAAATAACATATTCTTACAAAGACCTACAACAAGAACATCAAACACCACTAAGGTAAAGTATTATAATTCTGATGTTTTTTCCTTCCCTAGGTTTATTTACGCAAATGCTGAAAGTTTAAATTTTGATAAAGTGGCTGAGTTAGAAAGTCTAGCTCAGGCAACAAAGGCATCTGTCCTAATGGTTTCTGAAGTTCATCGACAAAACCCAGAACTCCTGAAAATAGGTGGTTTTGATGAGTTTATAAAAATACGACCTGATGACCATCCACTGGGGAAAAAAGGTGGCGGAGTTCTTATTTATGCCCATGAAATTTTTAAAGCAGCTAGACTTGATATCCCTTTTTTAACTGAGTACGACGAAATAATGTGGGTCATTCTGAAACCACGACGTCTCCCCCGGAAATTCACTAGTATTGCTCTCTGCGTGTATTATTACTTGCCGGGTCAGACGAGTGAATACCGCCAAGCATTCGTAGAAAAGCTACAACTCAGTTCAGATTTTGTTTTGGGCAAATACCCATCATGAGGAATTTTCATGATGGGCGATGCCAATGAATTAAAGCTCCATCACCTGGACGCCGGAATCGGCCTGAAGCAGCTCGTCAATTTTCCCACAACCAAAGGTGGCACCTCCCTTGACCGAATTTCCACAAATATGCACGAATTTTACAACATACCTACGACCGGGGCTCCAATTGGAGGAAGTTACCACTTTTCTCTTGAACTTAACCCCACCTGTTCCATTAAAATCGATTACACTACAACTGTAACTATCAGTCGACCAATCACAAGTGAGGGACTTCTGACTTTTGGCCAATGGTTAAGCTGCGAGAAATGGGAAAAATTCCAAGATGCTAAAAGTAGCAACGAGAAAGCTACTATTTTCCAAGAAGCTTTGCTTCATAATTACAAGGCCTGTTTTCCTGAGAAGTCAACAAAACGTTTCTCGTCAGATCGACCATATATTACATAAGAAGTTAAGAAAATGGTAATGGAAAAGAGATGGCTTTTCCGTCATGGTAATACCCAACAAGCTAACAGGTTGAAAAACAAACTAAGAAAAGTCACTCGAAAACACGCGAACAAATATGTAGAACGTAAAGTTAATCATCTGTTCGAGTCCAAACCAATCCAGTGGTACAACCGAATCAAAAGGATGACGGGCAAGGTGGAAAAAGGAGTCGATTTTGGCATTGATGAAAATGACGTCTAACAGCCAACTCCCTTAATAAACATCTGGGTAACATTGTGCAATCCCTCCCGCCTTTGCGGAGCGTGGGAATACCCACCCCTCCTCCTGAGTCTTTTGATCTCCCTTTGATATCAGAGTCCCAGGTGTTTTTCAAATTAAAAAGGCTTAAAAGAACAAGTATTACCCCTGTAGATATTCCCATTGATCTCATCAAAGCATTTCCAGATTATCTTAGTGGCCCCCTAACACTCCTTTTTAATCAGGTGACAAAAACAGGTGAGTATCCATCAATTTGGAAAAATGGGTTCATTACACCAATACCAAAAAAAGATGCGCCCAATGATTTTTCGGGTGTCCGACCGATCACTATGACACCCATTTTTAGCAAAGTGTATGAAAGTTTTGTTGCAGCATGGCTGAAAGACCGTATTCTTGACAAAATTGATCCAAGGCAGTTTGGAAATATGCCAAACACATCTACATCTCATTACTTAGTAAGTATAATTGACAGTATTTTGCAAAAACTCGATGAACCAGATTCTTGGATTAATCTTATTGCAATAGATCTAAGAAAAGCTTTTGATTTAATTTGCCACAATATTCTTGTAAAAAAAACTTCTTGGACTAGGTGTAGATTCATTCCTTGTACGTTTAATTGCTAGTTTTCTTTCTGGTAGATGTCAACGGACAAAATATAAGTCCACCTACTCCGACCCACTGCCCATTTTTTGTGGAGTTCCCCAAGGTACCCTCTTGGGACCACTTTTGTTTCTTGTCATAATAAATGATTTGGCAACAACACTGGATGATCGCTGGAAGTATGTCGACGATCTGTCGCTCATTGAATGTTGTCGAAAAAACCTACCAAGCAGAGCAGGTTCATTAATGAAAGATATATGTCAAGAGGCAAAGGTGGACAAAATGACTGTCAACTTTGATAAATCTGTAATTTTAAAATTTTCTTTTTTAAAATCTGCGCCAGTTTTTAATCCACCTATTCCCAGCGCCAGTCACGTGACCGAAATTAAACTGCTCGGCGTTCATATCACTTCAGATCTGAAGTGGAATAAACATGTTGATGGCATGTTAAAAAGAGCTAATTTGGCCACCAGGTCTCTGAAGTTGTTGGCTCGCCATGGAATCCCTGCACCACACCTCCTACGCATCTATTTCTCTTTTATACGTTCCACACTTGAATACTGTTGCCCTGCATGGCATTTCGGGCTTACTAGGGAACAGTCGGACCGGGTTGAGAGGGTGCAATACCGTGCCCTCCTAGTAATCTCAAAAGCCCCAAAAATACCGTACAGATCCCTCCTTAATCAGTTTCAACTTCAAACCCTTCAATCTCGTCGTTTAAAACTAGCCCTATCCTTTGGTAATAAAATTTTGTCCAGCCCTATACACCGAAATATCCTTCCTCCCCAACATCAACCGGCACGGGTAAGGCCACTCAGGGCCGTTGCAGAGCCTGTACCAAAACTTCAACCTGTGACTGTGTCACATGCTCGTTATGAGCTTAGTTTTGTGCCCTCGTTTGTTAAGTTGTTTAATGCTGGGTCGACTTTTTAATCCGGATTATTGTTGTTAATTGTATATATTATAATTTTGTGTATACTTGTTGACTTATTTTCGTGTGTATGTGACAATTATTATTGTTAATTGTATATATTATAATTTTGTGAATGTTAATTTTGACTTGTCGACGAATTTTTGTGTGTGTATGACAATAAAAACTAATAATCGGCTCTGTCTGTCGAATGTTTTTTAAATAAAATGAATTTGAATGAATTTGAATTTTGCTAATTTGTCTTTTGACAATTATGATGACAGATATAAAAAAAGACAGCACCACATATTTAATACATGTTTATGCTCGTTAACTTAACGGCTTTAACCGCAAATGTTTAATACATTTCTCATTTATACGTATTCATTTTGGTAATACATCTATATTATACCACATGCATACCTACTTCTATTCTGAAGCAATGCTGTAGACTGTCGTGGTTTGTACTAATTGAAAATAATTCAGAGATTCTAAACATAAGACACCATATATGCAAAACAGCAAAATTTTTCCTTTTCCAGTTGCATCTGAATTTCGGATTTTTCTTAGTTATTGCTTTGCCTCAGCCCAATTTGAAGGACAAAAACTGTAGAGTACAACACAGTAGTAACATAACGCATTAACTGAACGTACAGCACCAATGCCAAGCGAAATGTAGCATTGATTGTGATCCATGGGTCACAGCTACGGAGTTACACTTGCAACTACGTCTCCCGATATAAGCTTGTGTGTTGTCTATGCAAGAAGAAATGATCCAAGAGTTGCAGTGAAGATTCCTTTAAAGACCTCTCTATTTGCAAAACTCCTATTTTGATCATTTATGTGACAGACTTGAAGGATCTACTGCGGCTATGGGCCATCCATAAGCCGGCTGATTTACGAACGTGAAGAAACATCTTAACAAAATAACAAGATCTAATAGCTCATACGATGTTCTAGCATATGAAGAACTAAGCATATTTTTCAACATATGAAGAGCTATGAAAGCTCTAAAAGAGATTTTGAAAGCCCTACCTCTTTACCTAACAGAGGCTGATCAGTCACAGATCTTACAAAGGCAAAATGATAAGCCATGCTCTCACTTCCCACCAAGTATAGTCGGGATCCAAAATTCTCTTCTGGTATAAATTCTTATGACAAAGATTTGGGAGCCCACATTCCTCTGTCCTCACAGAAGTCAAATCAAGATCAGATTCCTAAAGGCCATAACATGGATATCGACTGTTATTCCTCACTAAGTCTAATGGAGAACCAACTGCACTATTACGAGATGTTCAGAAAAGCCTTTACTTTGGGAGCCCTCTCCACTCAGAGGTAAGATTGGTCTTCAACCCTGGATTAGATCTAAGAAGGACCTTAGTTACTACTTATTATCAAGCTTTACGGAGATCCAACACCCCCTTCTGATAGAAGTCTTACTTCGTGCAGAGCATGCATGGGTACAATATGAATAACTAGTTCTCACTTTTCATCAAGCATTAATGAAATGACCGACAGTTTTTGGAGAGGTTCTGATTTCAAAAGTTTAGGTCCTCCTCCTGTTTCATACAGAAGCACGATCGGACCAAGATCGTATACATTAGAACTAAGGCGTTAGCTCTTATTTTGGCTAAATTAGATTGATGTTTGACAACCTGTGCTGTTAGATATCGCAATAGCAAAAACTTCGGATCACAAAGGTCAAAATCAGCATGGATCTCCAAAAAGCATACATATGACACACTCTTCCGTGCGACCAAGTTTGGTTGAGATTTGACAACAGCTTTGCTAAGTAACCTGATGACAAAACTTATGTATTCACTTACCTAGATTGGGGTTAGATCCCAAAACGTACAATTAGGACACTTACTATTAATTCCAACGAGGTTTAGCTGAAAACCGGATCCCATAGGTCAGATCAAGACAGAGCTCCCAAAACGTATTATTAGACCCCTTATTCTTATTTGCAACCAAGTTTGGCTGCGAAGCAACAATTTGTTCTGGGACATGTAGCGATCACAAGAAGTTCAAAACCCCCCTCCCCCTGAGAAATTAGATTTAATACAGATTCCCAAAAAATGAAAAGTGTAATAAATAGCCTTACTTCCGACCAACGTCGATTCAAATCCAGAAGTCCTTTCTGCTTGTTGTCGCGATAACAAAAATTTAGAGACCCCCACCAGAGGTCAGAAAAAAAAGTAAAGACCTCCAAAAAGCCCAACTAGGGCACTTAATTCTACTTTCAATCCACTTTCTACTTAGATTAAAATCATAAGTCAAACCAGATATGAACTTTCAAAAGACATAACTAGAATACCTGCTCTTACTTCTCACAAAATTTGATTGAGATCCGACAATCTGCTGTAACAAATATCCAGAAAACTTTTTTTTTTAGACCCACTACTCTCACAGAGATCAGAAGGGTTAAGTGCCCCAAAAACGCAGTTGCAATATCTATTCTTGCTCTCGTTCAAGTTTGGTTGAAATCCATTTGCCAATTCTGCTAGATGTGCTGATGAAAGGAACTTGGGAACCCCCCTTCTTCATCTCCAAAACAGTTGGTTAGAACCCATATCCTCGAAAGGAATAACTAGGACAGTAGCACAAAATATTATTCCGATCCTAAAGATTCATTAATACAAGTCCTGATGACAAGAAATTTGGAGCCTTCCTCTCCACTCTTCACTGAAGTCTGGTTGTGTCTGGACACCAAAGGACACAACTACGTCACTTACTCTTACCCCCCACCAAGTTTTCTTGAGACATAGGAACCGCTATTAATATGTGTTCTAAAGACGTGACCCCCTTTTCATACACAAAGAAGGAAAATCGGGTAGAGGTCCCCAAAAAGCGTAATTTGGACAATAGCTTTTATTTTATGCCCACTTTGGTTGAGACCAGATAGCATCTTCTATTAGACGTCCTGATGAAAAGAATTTAGGGGTCCTACCCTGTCTTATCCCCAACGATGTCGTATAGGGTTCTGGTAGATGCCCTACTGACATCATTTTTGGGATACCTTACTCGTCCCCACATAGAGATTAGATTGCGTCCAGTGTTCCATGGGCACAACCAAAACACAAGTTTTTACTTTTCATGTAGCTTGGTAGAAATCTGACACTCGTTCTATTAGACACAGAAACAAAATGATTCCAGAAAACCCTTTCCCTTCCTTTCATCTAGAGGCTGATCGTAGTTGAAGTTGTGTCAGTCTATTTTTGAACCCAAGTTTAGCATATCTGCAAAACTTCAGGAAATTTAATCGTAATTGAATACAAGAAAATTGAAGATTCCAAAAATTGAAATATAGGATGCCATAGTTGACCTTTTTAGAAATATTTGCTGGAAACCTAGAAGAGATGTAAAATTGTTATTCTCTGGTCTCGAAAATATCGTTTCAATCTCTATAAGAGTCAAATAACACCTGACCTCTATAGTTATACAAACAACTATGCTAAGAAACAAAGCAGGACAATAGTAAACTAAGGACGGGGAGGGGGGGGGGGGGGGTTCTAAAAAGGTCACATTCCGGTTATTTAAGACTAAAATAACTTTTGGGGACAGATTTCCACTCAAAATAGATCCCATTAGAATATTTTGAGATTGTGATCCAACATCTTTATCCCAGCAGAGTGACCTCCAGCAAACTGGGAAAATTGCCGTATTTTGTAATCGAAATTTTAAAGAATGGGCCTTTGTCTGAGTTAAAAACAGGGAGGTTTATAAATCTCATAAATTCATTCAATTCAGAGTAGTGATTTTTTATGAAGTCAGAGCATTTACAAATGGATCTACGGACTGAACTATAACACAGGAGGAAAGTAGTAACCCCACCCGGTGGCGGCAATTGGGAAGAGGGGCAGAGGTGGGTGGCCCTGACCCCCCAACATGCCCCCTACTTTCCGGTATTCTAATTGAAAATGGCTCTTTTGTGTACTTTCATAGAACAAATTGGAATACAACAGCCCTCCGTCGCATAATACAATCGCCCTCCGCTGTTTTACATGAATTGTTGCCACAGGCCTCATCCCTTCCCTACATCTAAGACTTGAGACGTTCTATGAATACTGAAAAAATTACTAGCAGCCCTAACTACAGCCATAGATCCATGCCTGAAACTTTATTGACATCTAATAAAGTCAAATTAGTTTTGACACCTCTTCTCCAAACCGTATCATAATCATGAGGGCCAAAAAACTAAAAAAAAGTAAGGTATAAAAAAGTAGCATATGATGAATAGAAAGGGCTCATATAATTACTTTTTAGACTTGATTAGCTGAAAGAACACAGATTAATGGATTTCATTAGTCCGGGAGTGAGCAAAAGTTACCTTAAAGGGCATATTGTAAACTTTATTGATAACGGGTTGTGCACTTACTATATATACTTCAATTAAACCTTAAAAACAAAATATGAATAATATGAAAACATAAAATTGTGTGCCAATAGAGGGGAGGGGGGAGGCTTCCAGGCACCTTACCGATATCCTAAAAAGTTGCTAATTTTTAGACACTTCATATTCAAATCACAAAATTATTTCTCCCTCACTATTCACCCCCCATAAGAAAACCTGCGTACGTTCCAGAAAAACCTACGTGCCACATAATGTGGCTTGGCCAGTCAAATTTGTTCCACAAGCCATTGCTTGCCAACCCATGCCCCCCTCACTTTACCATGAACACCTTGGCCCAGGCAAAATATACACCTCAATTCACTGTTATTAATCATTTGTCCCCTTATAGCGAAGATTGAGCAGTCAAAGAAAAAAGGAGGAAAACAAACCTCATGACTCCTAAACAAGTCTGTTGCTTTATTTGCGAAACCATAGCCATAACACGAGACTGCTTCTTTGGCCTTATTATCAGAGACTGTTTGTTCAAGAAACCATTCATCACTTGAATCCTCCCCTTCAGATTCAGCCACTGTGCTTTCGCCTGCAACAAGTCTTTCGTTAAAAATCCTCAATTCACTTGTCAAAATGGATCAGCAATACAATCGATTTATCAGATGATCCAGAGAAAATAGAATCAATCGTCCCTTTAACTGTCTTGTTTAAAGGATTAATAGTTTTGTCGCCGTAGCTTTAATAAAACTGCACTATTTATTATCAGTGTTTATGTGTTATGTATTATAAGTGTTTAGTGTTATGTACTATCGAGCTATTATAAGCTATTTATTATATATTCATGAGTTATTGCGAGTATTATGAGCAATTTAGTGTCGTCCTTTTCGTCAGAAGTGTAATTTTCAGTTTTCTTTTCACTAATTTCCTATACTCCTCTCTATAAATTCATGTATGCATAGAGGGTATAAATAAATTATAATTATTGTTATTAAAGGAGTCAAACTGATTCTGTCTATATTGTCCAGCAAAAAGGGAGCAGCAGAATCATTGAAGGTATGTTACCACGTCAAAGAGAATTGTGAAGAACCTACTGATTTGAACCCAAGTTTAGAAGGACGATTTTAAGGTGGGCTATCAGCCAGGACTAGAAGGTCGATTTAAGGCTATTCTATCATGGGTTGATTGTTTGTCTTTCTGAGAAAGAAAAAGAATATTTTGGAAATGATAACCTAAAATAAAATAAAAAAAATGTAATTGGACACAAAGATGTGTATGTATTAAACTTTGTTTCATTTTATGTGTTATCTTGAGACAAAGAAAGATTTAAAAAACAATACCTTTAGGTATGTGAGATATGTTGAAGAACGGCTGATAAGCATGATTGGGAGTGGAAGTCATGGCGGTATTTAGTAGCTGGGAGGATTATTCAGAGGAAAATAAGGCCTAAATTTTGCGGAAAAGCCCTTTGAGGAATAAGGCTTATTTAGTGTATTTGCTTTAGAATATACAAGGAATTTTTCTAAATAAACTTTGTTCTGACTACAAGAGAGGAGCTTTCACCCCTCAAAATAATACTGCAGGTTTGATCTGTATTCATCCATACATATATAATTATCTATTCGTCTCAACGAAGGGAAGCAAGATGTTATATTCAAATTCATATAAACCTCCCTCAAATCTATATGTAGAACCTCCCATGAAAAGTTGGAAGCTGTGAGTTTCAACACACGTTTTTGAATTCTTTTGGTACCTTCCCTGCCCTATCAAAAGAATCTTTAGACATCCACCTGCCATCTAGCGTTTAGTGGCACTTGGCATTTTTCAGTGTAATAATAAGACTAATTGATTTAATAAGAGTAATTGGAAAAATTAGGGTAGCAATAAGTTTCTGATCTCAGTTCCTGACATATAAATGATTACAGAGCTTGAAAAAAATGTCAAGTGTTCACAGACGCTATTGGCAGTTTTTTTTTGTCGACATTAGCGCCAGTTTCAACTCTTAAAAGTAACCCACACTCTTTGGACTAGTTCAAATAATACAACGGTTTTTGATTGACAGACTTAACTATTAACAAATGAACTGACATCATTTTTATACAATGCTAATAAGGGGGTTAATGCCAGGTTTGCCTCTTAATCAATCGGACTATCTATCTTGGCTTTTTCTACAATTAACCATGACTTGATGCCCGCAACTGCTTGATTTTAATTCAAAATCAACGGAATCGGTCGAGGCCTTTGGCATCGGCCTCGTTGAATTAAAATCAAGTAGTTGCGGGCATCAAGCCATGGCTAATTGTAGAAAAAGCGAAGACATATAGTCCGACTGAGTGAGAGGCAAATCTGGCATTAGGCACCTGATTAGAATTGTATAAAAATGATGTTAGTTCATTTGATAATAGATAAATCTATCTACCATCCGTCCATGCATCATTCCTAGGGCAGAAGAACTAAGGTAGATAGTCATAGAACTAAGATAGTTATAGAACCTATAGTTTTCCAAGTGTCTGGTTAAATGGCACAGTAATTATAAGATAAACTGTCTATAATAAATGTTCAATTGGTACAGACTGCTAGTATGTTTACTTAGGAGAATTATACTGCATACCAATGTGGTTTCAGAACCCCTTTTTTTTATGGTATTTTCCTCCAGAATTTGAATTTAGCCTTTCAGAGCTTATGATAGTAATTCTCTGAAACAAATATCTTATTTTATCATCTTACTACGAGGACATAGATTCTTTTAAACAGTACTTAAAAAAATTCTCAGTATCATGTCGGCCTTACTTGGACAGCCATTTCTGTTTTTGAGGGACCCCCCCCCCCATCCGAAAAATTTGACACTTCACCGCAGCATAATATTTCTTCTTTTTTTTGCAAACGTTATCTTACATATATATTTTTTTTCAATGCAGCCCTCTGTAGATAATTTGTAACAACAGTTTTTATCCCTCTGCACCACCAAAAAAAGATCATGCATGCATGACTCAAGGGTTCCCAAATATTTCGAATTTTATTGCATGATTCTCATCAACATCGCATCCTTTTTTAGAATATGTAACTTCCCATACGATAATAGTTTTTGCTTTTGCCGCTTCTGACAAAGCAAATTGGAAATTAACGAATTTTTGATGCTACGAATAAGCATAGATAATAGTCGTACCTAAATAGGATAGGAGGACGCCATTTATTTAAAGGAAACCATGAATCCAAGGGATAGATTAAAGAGTGAAGCTTTGAACAGATTGGGAAAGAAGAGGAACAGACACCTGGTTGTGTTGACCTTAGGTGGTTTGGTACTACAGACTGAGTTGTTAGTTGTAATCGTAGTAGGTTTCCAGCAACCTGTTTTGACAAGTCCAGGATTGCCAGGATAGATACAATTGTGTCTCTTTGACAGATTTTAAACTATTGGACTAGGGAGTATAGTGAGACAAGGGAATATAATAAACCAAAAATAAACCATTGAAAAGGGGACTTTCTTATTGACACTTTTCTATTTTGGATTCTCTCTCTCTCTCTAAGATGGCCAAACAACTCTATTGTGTACCAATCTTTATGCTAAGCCTAATTTAAATTCAAGTTTCCAACTTAGAAACATATGCAAAAAATAAGCAAATTATGTGAAAATACAAAAAATATAGGGAAACCCCACCCAAGAAAAAAGAAACTCTCTGGAGAAACTTTCAGAAAAAAAGCCCTAATATAACAAGATCACGTCTCCGAAATCACCACCATCTCCCTTGACATACAGTAAAAAGTTAGCAGTTAAGTTACCTTCTAAAGTTATTTTAGGTTGCAACGTCTTTTGGGGATTGGGTGCCAAGAGAACTGACAGAAGGTCTAAGTCTTTAAAATTCTCCCCAGGGATTTTCTTTTGAAGTTTAACAGTGAAATCCCCTTTTTCTAAGTCGTAATGTACATCGCTTCCTTCTGACTCTTCTACAAGTCCTGGTAGGTTCAATCTGCAATAGACAAGTAAAAAAGCATAATATATCTGAGCTTGACAGCATGTGGATTCAGGAACGTTTATCTTGATCATTTTATGGGGCAAACAAATTGCTTTAGATTATTCTTTACATGCCAAGAACATCAAAATGAAAATATTATTTTGCCCCCTACCCCAACTCCATCTTCAATCTATTCATGCCTACAAACTAAGATTGTCTAGGTTCGTTCTTTTGTTATTATTGTTTTTACATGTTATTATTGTTGCTGTTATGTTGTTATGTTATTGTTATGTTATTATTGTTGTTACATTACTTGATATTTTTTCGTTGCGTAAAGACTCTCCTATGTTGCCACACTCGAATCGTGAGAAGAAGCAAGCGGAAACTTTATTCTTGCTTAAAAAAAAGCCCAATCAAACAGCTATAACTAAATTTATCTGCAGTGGATCGTGGAGCAATGCAACAACAAATAGGCCGGCCAAAAAGTTATGTTTAGTTGGGCTATTGAACAAATAAAGGCTAGGGGTAATATTACAAACTAAGCAATAAAAGTGGTACTTTTTAAATCAGAAGAAAATAAAGACTATTGGTATGTCAATATTAAAATAAATGGCTAAGTATACCAGAATAAGACAGCATAATTATTCTTTCTAAAAAGATATTTTTGTATGCAAGTCAATTCACTAATAGTCTGAGGTTAATCTTGAATAATGGCAATAATACTCATATTAATGCACAGTTTAAATTTATGGAAGTGTTTTTCATTTAATAAAACAACAATAACCAGGAAAGTTTCTTAAGATCCATGGTATATTTATTTTGTTAATTTTCAGCCGATTTTTCATATACGTTTCTTATTTTAAAACTTGACACCCACTAAGTGTAAAACTACCTAACTGAATATGGAGGTTTTTTCATTAAAAATTGAGTTTCGAGATTCTCAATTTTTGAAGATGCATATAGTAGTGTGAGTTGTCACTTAACCAATTTAAAGAATCAGATTTCATGTTTAATATGCTTGGTACTTTAAATCAAGATTCAGCAATAAAAAAAAACATTTTATGGAAACCAAATAATCAACTCAATTCTTTCCGGAAGTTATACTTAATTGTTCACTTAATAATAATCTACTAATTTGTAATGAAATATTATATGGTACCTTACATCTAACATTGTTGTTATCTTCTATGAAATACTAGCTAAAATGATATTTTTATGAATAAACTATAATCAAACAGTTTGTGGCAACTAACTGTAGTAAGGAGCGACCCGGCTCAATAGTAACCGAAACTCTAAAAAACGGAATTTTTATAACAATAGCTACATCAAAAGAATCGCATTTTAATGCTGATTTTAAATATACAAGTTTCATTCTAACGGAAATTAAAAGTTCTAGTACCCTTTTTAAGTCACCAAAAAAACTGGAGGGCACCTCCCAGCTCCCACACTCATCTTTTTCTCAAAGTTACCGGATCAAAATTCTGATATAGCCATTTTATTCAACATAGTCGAAAAACCTAATAACTATTTCTTTGGGGACGAATTACTCCCCGACAGTCCCCGTGGAAGGGGCTACAAGTTACAAACTTTGACCAGTGTTTCCACATAGTAATGGTTATTGGGAAGTGTACATACGCTTTTAGGGGGAATTTTTTTGGTTGGGGGAGGGATTGAGGGGACGGGGTTACATGGGGGGAACTTTCCATGGAGGAATTTGTCAAGGGTGAAAAAAATTTCCATGAAGGGGGCGCAGGATTTTGTAGCATTTTTTTTTAAGAACAATGAAAAATAGAATATGAAAAAGTTTTTTCAACTGAAAGTAAGGAGCAGCATTAAACATTAAAATGAAGAGAAATTATTATGTATATGAGGAGTTACCCTCCTCCTAATATCTCGCTCTTTACGTTAAAGTAATTTTATTAATTTCAACTATTTATTCTACGGCCTTTGTGATTCAGCGGTCATTCTTAAGGGATTGGGACAAAATTTAAGCTTTAGTGTAAAGAGCGAGATATTGACGAGGGGATTAACCCCCTCATATAGGTAATAAAAACATACGAATATAGAAGTTCGTTATGTAAGTTAATTTGTAAGTTACGTATATTTTTACTAATAAAAACGTTCGTAAAAAATTAAAAGTTCTAGTTGCCTTTTAAAATAACCAAAAAATTGGAGGGCAACTAGGCCTACTCCCCACTCCTTTTTTTCCAAAAATCGTCCGATCAAAACTATGAGGAAGCCATTTAGCCAAAAAAAAAAAAATTAATATGTAAATTACGTTTTAGTTATTCATGTGCAGAGAGCCAAAATAAAAAATAAATTAATTCAAAAACGTTCAGAAATTAAATAAAAAAACAAACAAGTTTTTTTTTAACTGAAAGTAAGGAACGATATTAAAACTTAAAACGAACAGAAATTACTCTGTATATGAAAGGGACTGTTCCCTCTTCAACGCCCCGCTCTTTACGCTAAAGTATTTTACTGTTTTAAAAAGTAGAGTCGAGACAAAGAGTCAAACTTTAGCGTAAAGAGCTGGGTGTTGAGGAGGGAACAGTCCCTTTCATATACGGAGTAATTTCTGTTCGTTTTATATCGCTCTTCACTTTCAGTTAAAAAACTTGTTTTTTTTCTATTTAATACAAACAAGCACCAAACATGTTATGTCAAGTATAATATTTTAGTGCCTTTTATTTTCAAAGTAGTAACCTCATGCTCTATCTAAGACAACTATACTTAATATTGTTTCTTCATTAAAATAGAGTAGTTTAGAAAGAAGAGCGCTTTTTGAATAAATAAATCATTTTCCCCATACTTCCAGTTCCCCAAGAATCTTCGTTTGCTAAACAAAATCACAAACAAAGCATATAATTTTCTTTTTATTTTCAATGTTGTAGTATGAACAAAAGAAAATATTTGTACTATAATTTAGTAAAGCGCCAAATACGCAGTAGGCCTTATAAATTTACCGTTTGAGTAACCACACTCTTGTTTGTAGTGAAGACACCATCCATTAAAAGTACATAGCCCTACTCCCTGAAGATGACCACGGTCTAACAACCAATTCTTAGTCCGATTCTCACTTGTCTTTGAATTCTACTTCCCCAATTATTATAATCAAAAAAAGGTAAACTAATTTTTACATAACTTTGTAGCCACATAAGCAAGAGAATGATAATCCTAAGCATGAAAATTGGTTATTTAAGTAATAGAATGATACTTTTACCGTTAGGGAAACTGGCAATAAGAAAAGATAAAATATTATTTATTTTCAAAAGACTAGCACAAGCTCTATAGAGCCGAATTTGCTTTATATGTCAGTAAAAGTTAAAAAAAAAAAGTTCAAATCAGTACATTAAGCCAAACACTTAAAATTAAAAAGAAATTAAAAAGGCAAAATCATCAAAGATAAAGGGCAAATCAGTAAACTTTACAATTAAATTACAAAAATATTACAGTAAATCAAAAATAAAAACAGTAATAGAGGAAAAGGGGAATTTGGCAAGTACATAATCACGAATTATTATTATTATTATGGTGTTCCAGAATAAAGGGGATAACACTTTTACGAAACATTTCTGTAACATCATGGATCGGAGAGTAAGTTGGGATTGCTAAGGAGGCTGGTCGGGGGAGTTGGAGTCTAATGGGATTGTGAAAATCAGGGAGTAAGTCCTCAGTACGGGAATTGGAAATGACTGGTTTAGCGAAAAGCAGGCACATTTTTTCCCTTCTTTCTTTTAAGGTGGTAATACATGCAGCTTTAAGGAGGAAGGAGTATGGAATTTCGCCTTTTTTGTAAATGATCCTGAGCGAACGCTTTTGGACCGACTCAATTTTGTCACTAAGTTCATTTGAAAGTTGCAAATGCCAGACCAGACATGCATATTCCAATAACGGCCTGACAAAGGATAAGTAAACATGGAGGGAATGCATCTTAGGACAATTAAATTTGTTTAGCAGCTTAAACATGGATAGTGAAACATTTGCTTGTTTAACAATGTTGGAATCATGCGTGTCCCACTTAAGATCATTAGAAATTGTGACACCAAGGATCTTAACATGTTTCACTAGCATTTCGCGTGGGATCAGGTCGCAAAAATCAGGAGTAGATTTCAAGAAGTTGACCGTCATTATATGTGATTTAGTGGGATTTACTGTCATATTTAAATTCTTAGATTCATCCAAATATTAGGTTAGGATTTCAATGGGGTCACTTTTAATATTCCTATGACAATACTTCAAGGATCAACAAGCCATCCCCATATTTCCATCTTTGGGAGAATTCCTTGCCAATTTCGTTAGTCATGACAAGAAAGAGTGGTCCCAATAAGGTTCCTTGAGGTATTCCACAGTACCTAGGGAGGGGGTTAGAATAAGTATTTTTGTATTTTACAACTTGTGATCTGTTTGAAAGGAATGATATAACAATATTTACTAATAGTGAGTCAATTTCAAAGTAAACCTGTAGTAAACGGATTTGATATTATGGTCAACTAAGTCAAACACTTTTTGGAAATCGACTAAAACCAGGTTTAGCCAAACATTTGGTTTCTCTAATTCACTTAGGATGGTGTGAATCAAGTGTACAAGGTAATGGGTGGTGGAGGTTTTTCTTAAATTACCAAACTGTCGGATGTCAATGCGTGGTATAATTTTCATTTTAAGCCAGTCACAAAGGAACCCTTCATAAAGCTTAGAAAAAACTGGAGTGAGAGTAATAGGACGCATGTTGGTTATAGTCAGACTGGAAGATTGATGGGTGTTATAAAACCTAGTTTCCAGTAACTTGGGAATTTACCAGATTTTGTAATTTGGTTAAAAATATCAGATAAAGGTCCAGCAATTGTGTCTGAAAAGGCTTTAATCAAGTCAATTGGGATGTCTAATGGGAAAGTACTTGATTTTTTGAGCTTTTGGATTTTATTTATAACAACAGAGGGAGAAATTTGGGGGAAAGAGCTGGAGGGAGGAATAGTTGAGCCAGTGAAAGAGGGAGACTTTGTACTATGGACGCAAGATGCAGGTTCAAATCGTTGGCTATCTTGTAAGGGGGCTCAGGGAGATGAAAAATAACTTCAACAGGGTTTTTCCACAAATCTCTTTAATTTTCTTGTCCCATTGTTTGGGCTTGTTAGAATACATATACTTAACTTTACTATTGTAATACTAAGAAGCTGCTTTTCTCAATTTTCTCTTCAGGAACTTTCTCAGATTATTAGCCATAGTAGCCATACTCTTGTTTGTAGTGAAGACACCATTCATTAGAAGTACATAACCCTACTCCCTAAAGATGACCATTGTCTAACAACCAATCCTTTGTCCAATTCTCACCTGTCTTTGAATTCTGCTCCCCCAATTATTATAATCTAAAAAAGTTAAGCTAATTTTTGTAGTCACTAAAGTAAGAGAATGATAATCCTAAGCATGGAAATTGGTTATTAAGTAAGAGAATGATAATTTTACCGTTAGGGAATTGGGGAGTAACCATACTCTTGTCTTTAGTGAAGACACTATTCATTAGAAGTACATAGCCCTACTTCCTGAAGATGACCACGGTCTAACAACCAATCCTTAGTCCAATTCTCACTTGTCTTTGAACTCTGCTCCCCCAATTATTATAATCACAAGAAGCTACACTAACTTTGCATAACTTTGTAGCTTATTATAATCTAAAAAAGTTAAGCTAATTTTTGTAGTCACTAAAGTAAGAGAATGATAATCCTAAGCATGAAAATTGTTTATTTAAGTAAGATAATGATACTTTTACCGGTAGGGAAAAGGGCAGTAGCCATACTCTTGTTTGTAATGACAACATCATTCTTTAGAAGTGCATAACCCTACTCCCTGAAGATGACCATGGTCTAACAACCAATCCTTAGTCCAATTCTCACTTGTCTTTCAACTTTGCTCCCCCAATTATCATAATCACAAGAAGGTAAACTAACTTTGCATAACTTTGTAGCCACTTAAGTAAGAGAATGATAATCCTAAGCATGAAAATTGTTTATTTAAGTAAGAGAATGACACTTTTAACGTTAGAGAAATGGGCAGTAGCCATACTCGAAGAAACTACGAAGAAAGCCTGAGCGAACTCAGGCTCCCAACCCTGGATGAAAGGAGGCACGAAACACTGATGAAGTTTGGAGCTGACATCCTGAAGTCCCCAACGCACCGAAATATCCTGCCTCAGTTTACTTCAGTGACTCACGCACACAAGACGAGGGTGGCAACTTTTAAAGAGGGAAAAGAACTGTTAGATTGCCCGCCTACACACTCAACGACAAGATTTTTAAACTCCTTCGTTCCATACTACGTGAAGCACTACAACGACAATATCCTCAAATCGAAGTTATAGCTCATCATGTGTGTTCTTTATGTTGCGTCTTTTTGCGTTTTTCTATTTTCTTTTTGTTTGTTTGACGATACCCATGTTATTGCATTGTGATAAAGGGAAAGAATAAAGATTATTATTATTATTATTATTATTACTCTTGTTTGTAATGATGACACCATTCTTTAGAAGTGCATAACCATACTCCCTGAAAATGACCATGGTCTAACCACCAATCCTTAGTCCAATTCTCACTTGTCTTTTAACTCTGCTCCCCAAATTATTATAATCACAAGAAGGTAAACTAACTTTGCATAACTTTGTAGCCACTTAAGTAAGAGAATGATAATCCTAAGCATGAAAATTGTTTATCTAAGTAAGAGAATATTTACCATTAGGGAATTGGGCAGAAGCCATACTCTTGTTTGTAATGATGACACCAGTCTTTAGAAGTGCATAACCATACTCCCTGAAAATGACCATGGTCTAACCAACAATCCTTAGTCCAATTCTCACTTGTCTTTTAACTCTGCTCCCCCAATTATTATAATCACAAGAAGGTATACTAACTTTGCATAACTTTGTAGCCACTTAAGTAAGAGAATGATAATCCTAAGCATGAAAATTGTTTATTTAAGTAAGAGAATATTTACCATTAGGGAATTGGGCAGTAGCCATACTCTTGTTTGTAATGACACCATTCTTTAGAAGTGCATAGCCCTACTCTCTGAAGATGACCAAGGTCTAACAACCAATCCTTAGTCCAATTCTCACTTGTCTTTGAGCTCTGCTCCCCCAATTATTATAATCACAAGAAGTTAAACTAACTTTGCATAGCTTTGTAGCCACTTAAGTAAGAGAATGATAATCCTAAGCATGAAAATTGTTTATTTAAGTAAGAAAATGATACTTTTACCATTAGGGAAATGGGCAGTACCCATACTCTTGTTTGTAATGATGACACCATTCTTTAGAAGTGCATAACCCTACTCCCTGAAGATGGCCATGGTCTAACAACCAATCCTTAGTCCAATTCTCACTTGTCTTTGATATCTGCTCTCCCAATTATTATAATCACAAGAAGGTAAACTAACTTGCATAACTTTATAGCCACTTAAGGAAGAGAATGATAAATCTAAGGATGAAAATTGTTTATTTAAGTAACAGAATGATACTTTTACCGTTAGGGAAACAAGCAGTAGCCATACTCTTGTTTGTAGTGAAGACACTCAAAACTTTTATTGAATGGGTTAGGGAAATAGGGCATGGGGGGGGGGCAAGTTGACATCAGATCTCATTTGACTCTTAAAGAGTGAGCTAGAACTTTAATTTCCAATCAAATAATCCCTTTCTGAAGTCTATATGAGCATTCCTTCTATAAGAACAATATATGCCCCAGGGCATAACTTAAAAACGCCTGTCCCAAGGCCCTGGGGGGCTGTGTCAACACTGGAGTTTTTGTTATCTGACCTATGAACTATTTTAAAAAAACTGCTATCTCCAATTTTTTATGGATGTATTTGGGGAAAATGGCATGGGGGAGGGGGCTAGTTGCCCTCTGATGTCTTTTGACTCTTAAAAACTGAACTAGAACTTCCAATTTCCCATCAAATGAGCCCTATCTCAAGTTTATGCAAGCATCCCTTCAATAACAACCATATATCTCCCAACAGCATGACTTAAAAGAGTCTGTCCCTGGGCCTTGAGGGATTGTGTTGACCTCAGAACTTTCGTTATATGATCTTCAAACTATTTTTAAAAAATGGCAATCTCAAAGTTCTTATCAGAAGAGTTTGAGAGCAGTGGGGTGTGGAGGGGGGAATAGTTGCTCCCAGATCTCTTTTGACTCTTAAAAAGTGAACAAAAACTTTCAATTTCTAATCAAATGAGCCCTATCAGAAGTTTATATGAGCATCCCTTCCATAAGAACCATATACACCCCCAAAACACAACCTGCAATGCCTGCCCCCAGGCCCTGGGAGGTTGTGTTGATACCAGAGTTTTAAGAAATGGTTATCCCACAATTTGTGTTGGATGGGTCTGGGGAAAAGAGAGCATGGGGGCTCAGTGTCTTCCAATTGTGACTTTTTAAAAAATGAACTAGAACTTTCATTTTATAATCAAATGAACCCTCTCTGAAGTTTATACAAGGATCCCTTCCATAGGAACAATATATGCCCCCCAGGTCATAACTTAGAATGCTTGCCCTGAGCACTGGGGGGTTGTATTGACACTGGAGTTTTTCTTATCTAACCTTTGAACTATTCTTAATAAAATGGCTATCTCACTACAACGACAATATCCTCAAATCGAAGTTATAGCTCATCATGTGTGTTCTTTATGTTGCATCTTTTTGCGTTTTTCTATTTTCTTTTTGTTTGTTTGATGATACCCATGTCATTGCATTGTGATAAAGGGAAAGAATAAAGATTATTATTATTATTATTATTATTATTATTACTCTTGTTTGTAATGATGACACCATTCTTTAGAAGTGCATAACCATACTCCCTGGAAATGACCATGGTCTAACCACCAATCCTTAGTCCAATTCTCACTTGTCTTTTAACTCTGCTCCCCCAATTATTATAATCACAAGAAGGTAAACTAACTTTGCATAACTTTGTAGCCACTTAAGTAAGAGAATGATAATCCTAAGCATGAAAATTGTTTATTTAAGTAAGAGAATATTTACCAATAGGGAATTGGGCAGTAGCCATACTCTTGTTTGTAATGACAACACCATTCTTTAGAAGTGCATAGCCCTACTCCCTGAAGATGACCATGGTCTAACAACCAATCCTTAGTCCAATTCTCACTTGTCTTTGAACTCTGCTCCCCCAATTATTATAATCACAAGAAGGTAAACTAACTTTTCATAGCTTTGTAGCCACTTAAGTAAGAGAATGATAATCCTAAGCATGAAAATTGTTTATTTAAGTAAGAAAATGATACTTTTACCATTAGGGAAATGGGCAGTACCCATACTCTTGTTTGTAATGATGATACCATTCTTTAGAAGTGCATAACCCTACTCGCTGAAGATGACCATGGTCTAACAACCAATCCTTAGTCCAATTCTCACTTGTCTTTGAACTCTGCTCCCCCAATTATTATAATCACAAGAAGGTAAACTAACTTGCATAACTTTATAGCCACTTTAGGAAGAGAATGATAAATCTAAAGATGAAAATTGTTTATTTAAGTAACAGAATGATACTTTTACCGTTAGGGAAACAAGCAGTAGCCATACTCTTGTTTGTAGTGAAGACACTCAAAACTTTTATTGAATGGGTTAGGGAAATAGGGCATGGGGGGGAAGTTGACATCAGATCTCATCTGACTCTTAAAGAGTGAGCTAGAACTTTAATTTCCAATCAAATAATCCCTTTCTGAAGTCTATATGAGCATTCCTTCCATAAGGACAATATATGCCCCAGGGCATAACTTACAACGCCTGTCCCAAGGCCCTGGGGGGCTGTGTCAACACTGGAGTTTTTGTTATCTGACCTATGAACTATTTTAACAAAACTGCTATCTCCAATTTTTTATGGATGTATTTGGGGAAAATGGCATGGGGGAGGGGGCTAGTTGCCCTCTGATGTCTTTTGACTCTTAAAAACTGAACTAGAACTTCCAATTTCCCATCAAATGAGCCCTATCTCAAGTTTATGCAAGCATCCCTTCAACAACAACCATATATCTCCCAACAGCATGACTTAAAAGAGTCTGTCCCTGGGCCTTGAGGGATTGTGTTGACCTCAGAACTTTCGTTATATGATCTTCAAACTATTTTAAAAAAATGGCAATCTCAAAGTTCTTATCAGAAGGGTTTGAGGGCAGTGGGGTGTGGAGGATATGAGGGCTAGTTGTCCTCCAATCTCTATTTTGACCCTTAAAAACTGGACTAGAACTTTCAATCTTCAATCAAGTGAGCCATCTCCAAGGTTTATACGAGTGTCCCTTCCATAAGAACCATATATACCCCAGAGCCAACTTACAATGCCTGCCCCTTGGCCCTGGAGGGATGTGTTGACACAGGGGTTTTTCTTATCTGACCTTTGAACTATTTGTAACAAAATGGCTATTTCAACATTTTATCAAATGGGCTTAGGGATAAAAGGCGTGGGGGGGGGGAATAGTTGCTCCCAGATCTCTTTTGACTCTTAAAAAGTGAACTAAAACTTTCAATTTCTAATCAAATGAGCCCTATCTGAAGTTTATATGAGCATCCCTTCCATAAGAATCATATACACCCCCAAAACACAACCTGCAATGCCTGCCCCCAGGCCCTGGGAGGTTGTGTTGATACCAGAGTTTTAAGAAATGGTTATCCCACAATTTGTGTTGGATGGGTTTGGGGAAAAGAGAGCCTGGGGGCTCAGTGTCTTCCAATTGTGACTTTTTAAAAAATGAACTAGAACTTTTATTTTATAATCAAATGAACCCTCTCTGAAGTTTATACAAGCATCCCTTCCATAGGAACAATATATGCCCCCCAGGCCATAACTTAGAATGCCTGCCCTGAGCCCTGGGGGGTTGTATTAACACTGGAGTTTTTCTTATCTAACCTTTGAACTATTCTTAATAAAATGGCTATCTCAAAATTTTTAGTGGAGGGGTTTGGGGAAAAAAGGCATGGGGGATGGCTTGTTGCCCTTGGATCTCTTTTGACTCTTAAAAAGTGAACAAAAACTTTCGATTTTTGATCAAACAAGCCCTCTCTGAAGTTTCAGAATTTTTATCTGATACAGTTTAGGGAAAAGGAGCAAGGAAAGGGGGGAAGGGGGCTAGTTGGCCTCAAATCTCTTTTGACTCTCAAAAACTGAACTAGAACTTTCAATTTTCAATCAAATAAACCCTCTCTGAAGTTGATACAAGCATCCCTTCCATGAGAATCATATACACACCCAGGGCACAACTTACAATGCCTGCTCCTAGGCCCTTGGGGTCTGTGCTGACCCTGGAGTTTTTGTGATATGATCTTCGAACCATTTCTAAAAAAATGGCTTCTAAAGAATTTTTGTTATACAATCTTTGAACTATTTTTAACAAAATGGCTATCTCAAAATTTTTATTAGATGCATTTGGGAAAAAAAGGACACAGGGGAGGGCTAGTTACCTTATGATTACTTTTGACTCTTAAAAAGGGCACTAGAACTTTCAATTTCCAATTGAATGACCTTCCTCTGAAGTTTGTAAAACAACCCCTTCCACATTAAGAGCCTCTGGGAAAAAAAAACAACAAAAATTGGAGCCACATGGCCATTACTATAGGCAATGCTATAGCATTGCCTCTGATTACCAAGTCCAGGCAACTTACAAAAATATACACAATGGCTTTCATAGCTCCTTAAACAAGAGTGATAGAAAGCCTAGTTTTGAAAGTGCTCCCTATTTCTCTCACTCCTATTTTCTCAAAATTGTTCGACAGATTCCTTGTAGACTGGATAAAGGAACAGCTCCAACTGTCCTGGGGCAATCTAGAACCTTAAGTCCACTTCAACTTCCCAATATCTTGTTCATCTCAACACCATAGGAAAAACTCTTGAAAACATAATACTTAGCTAAACTTAATTTTTATTGATCTCCAAAAAAGAATATTTGATTTTGTTAGCCATCATATAATAGTTGAAAAACTTGTCCTGAAATTAATATTAGTTTTCCTGGTGAAGTTGGTTGTGCACTTCTTATTAATAGATCACAAGTAGTAGTCAGAACTACATGTTGTTGCAGTCACAAATAGAATCAGTCACAGTCACAACCATTTACAGAAACTAATAGTTGTGGTTACAAAGTATTTGCAGTAACAAGTAGTCAAAGTCACCAGTGGTCACAAGTAGTTGCAGCAGCTATTTCAAACAGTTGCAGTCACAAGTGGTCAAAGGTCCAGCCAGGAGTGGTTGCAGTCATGAATAGTTAAACTTTTAAGTAGTCACAAGTGAACAAAATTGCAGTAGTAGTACTGTAGTGGTCCTGAAAGTTTCATGTTGATACCATTGGCCACTCCTAACTTATTGTAGACATGCCCTTTTGATAACATGGGTGCCTTTTGATAACATGAGTACTGTCTTTTGATAGAGTTTAATATCCCCCTCACCATTCCCTGAAGTTCACATTAATACCCTTAGCATAGCTCAATGATAAATAATGTATTTAAACAATTGGCCAGTTGCATAATTCACAACCCTTTCCCTGGAGGCTGAGGGTGGCATGGTATCCCTGGAGGCATAGTCAGTAGACCTTTTGATTTTTTTGTACAAAGTAGTAGTTTAAAAGTATGGATCAGTGTTGAGGGGCAGAGGGCATATAAAAAGGAAAAAGGGGACATTTGACTTCCAAGTACTTTTGAACATTGCCATAAAGTATCAATGTAATACTCTTAGTTGTTTGTCCAATATTCTTTTGACAACCAGCATATAAATAATGCATTTAGATTTTGTTCAACATTCTGCTCAATGTTTTCTGAAACTAATTACAAGTAGAAGCAGTTGAAGTGCCAAGCAGTTTCCATCACAGTTGCAAAGTAGTTGTTATCTCAGTCACAAGTTGTTGTATTCATAAGTGGCCCTGAAAATCAATACCCTTAGCCATTCTTAGGATGCTGCTGATTTATCTTTTGATAGCCTTAATACAAGCAGTTTCTTTAGGCTTAGTTCAGTATTCCTCCCCACACACAGATTCCCTGAAGTGTCAACTTGTCACCCTCAGCTTTTTTGGACACATTCCAGACTAAATATTCTCTCTTTCCTAATAATAAACCATGTATGTACAAAAATGTGCAAATCATGAATGTACACACAGTGAATATATGTACATACAGCCCTTTAATTTTAAAAATTAAAGATTTTTAGTGTAATACTTGAAACACAGTTTTCTGGTAACTGTACAATCTTGAAGTTTACATTCAACCACCTTACCAGATGCATTACAAAAAATGTCTGGTTGAAGATAAAATTTTACATCTTTGATTTAGCCTAGTTTATAATCATTCTTCTACCTCAAACACAAATTCAATTGTATTGAGAATTCAATCATGTCTAAAGAGTGATGTTTTAGGATATACTAATTAAGATACATGGATGCAACCAGGGAGGGTATACCCGCTCCCCACCTTGAGCAAAAAAAGATAATAAAAAGTATAAAAGGATAACAAGAAAAAAAGAAAATAAGGCACAGACCTTAAATGAACATTTATAACCTTTGGTTTTACAAAAGTAAAACACTGGGAAATAGATCCACTGTTTTAAAACTCCTTCTCACAAGCCTAGTATATTTTAGTGGTTTTTCTACCACCCAATTGTTTCCTAACAATGTTTGCTATCAGGTATTTGTTTGAAGAGTGGAAACAGAATTGTTTTCTAACAGAAATGAATTCTCTAAGAAGCATGTGACATGTTTAAGATATTCTCTAACAATGTTAATAAACAGTTTTTAGTTGAACAGCAGAAACACACTGTTTGAAAAAGTGTTAGCTAAAGTTTGTTTTTTGGACAGTGGAAAAACCCCTTTTTGGCCCTGACTCATTCATTTGAGTTTTATTCACTCAACTCAGTCACATGTTAAGATAATGAAAACCCTTCTATTCCAAATCTGCCATTTGGTAAAATTGTAGTTTAGCTTCTTTTGCTATTTTGGAAAAGGGTTAGGTTAGGAAAATGAAACTTTGAGAGATAGTCTACATACTAAATTATGTCCCAGGAAGCTATTTGTCAAGTACCCACCTTTGCTCCTGCTCTATCTAGAGGGCAGTGACCATTGATGACCTTTCAAAATCTTTGTGATATCAAAAAAGTGAAACCTTAAAAAACAATAAGGTTTCAAAAATCTACAAATAAATTTCCCAAATCTAAAAAAAACCTATTGATATGGCATAAAATTCTATTCTAAAAACAGGAATTGCATTTTCAGAACTAAAACCAGAGAAAAAGAAACAGTAGGCTAATTGAAAATTAATGTAGATTTTTGTTTTGTCAAAATTTTAATAGCATAGGGATAGACCTGTCAAATTTACAAATTTAAAAGTCAGAAGAGTGTTAATATGGAAGCTTGCCAATACTGGTAAATTTATGACAGTTCATAGCCAATAGGCTAACTGACTTACCAATAAAGTGAACATACCACTCAATGCCCTTTTTTATGTTCTTTATGAGTATAATAGTCAATTTTACCACAAATCCAAATTTAAGCACTTTTTGACCTAGCCTAACCTAACCTTATTATCAATAATCTTAGCACTGAGAAAATGTAGCATTATTTTGTCAAAAATGACCAAGAAAATAGTACTATTTTGTCAAAAACAAGAAATTGCTCATACTTTAATTAAACATTTGTCATTTTTAAGAGCTCAAAGTGCTTAAATCTGAATTTGCAGTAGGCTAGTAGCAATTATTACATTCATAAAGAGCATAGAAAAAGCATTGAGTGGTATTTTCACTTTATTGGTAAGTCAGCTATACGAACTGTCATAATTTTACCCCAATACCTACCCAGAATATGTTTTTGAAACTGGATTCAATACTGAATTTCATTTTCCTAGCCTAACCCCTTTCCAAGATAGAAAAATGTAGCTAACCAAAAATTTTTATCTATCATTCAATTATGTAATGAAGAAAGTAACATCTAAACATGGATGGTTTGTGATAGCCTAGGAACATCCTTTCAGTTAGGACTTGGTTACCTAATGATCTTACCGTAAAAAGTATGGACTAGCCACAAATCTAAAATCACTTTCATTTGAAAAGTATTCCACTTCTTTAAGGTTCGTGTAAGGAGCATGTATAAATAAATACACATGATCGTTATCTTGTGAGACTCTGAAATGCGGAGTTATCATTTCTAAATTTTTAAAAGTTCTGCCTGAAAAATTTACCGGTGCCGGTAACTTCCTAAAATTTCGCACATGATTTGACAGCTTACGCTGGCGGTATTTTCTGACGGCCAATTGTGAACAAACAAATTTTGCTAGAAAGGCGGAAAAAAATTATTAGCTAACAAAACTGTTACCTAAGAATTCACAGAAAGCATTAATTAGGTGTAAAACTCAAGAAAAACAAATTCGAAAACTGGACTTGCAAAATTAGAGGAGTTTTTATGGACTAAGACGACCTCAAGTCAGAAGAAATAATTGACAAACACATTGATCTTATCGGAATAATCACAAAATTTTGATTTCAATAGCCCAAAATATTTTGCTTTCAATTTTTTGTACAAGTTCTTTCAATTTTAGCAAAAGTTATACAAAGAACTATTATTAGCAATCTTGAATTTCCTATTGATGTTTTAAGCATAAAACAATTTATTATGCTTTGCTGAATAACAATTTTCGTTATTATGCAACTATTAAAAAGTATATTTCAAGTAACTTGAGCCAGAAAGCTAATTATCGTACAGTTCCAAATAAACCAGTTCAGCACATCTGGCCCGGTTAAAAACATTTGGGCTTGTAACGTTTCTCTCATAGGGCCTTTGTAACATTCCTTAGAATATGTTTGATCATATTAATTTTGTTAGAAGTTTAGGTTCCAGTCTTGAGAAAAAATATGCCTTCATATCTAAAACGACATCCTATAGTTAAAAATTAAGTTTCAAGTAATTTGAATCAGGAAACTGAATTATCTCTTATTTCCAAAAAACCGTTCAAGCACATTTGAACCAGTCAAATTATTTTAGCTTGTATCAGCTCTCTCATAGGGCCATCAAAACATCACTTAATATATAATCAGTTTTATAAATATCGTTGGAAGTCTAAGCTTCAGTCTGGAGAAAAAATCTTATCTTCCTATCTGAAACGACAACCTATAGTTAAAAAATACATTTGACATAATTTAAATAAGGAAACTATTTACCTTACACTTTAAATAAACCTAGTTAATCACAATTGGACCAGTTAAAATTTCACAATTCAAAATAAGCACAATTGGACGAGTTAAAAACTCTTAGGCTTGTATCATCAGTTTCATGGCGGTGGAGGAAGGGGCCGTAACATTAGTCAAAAAATCAATTTACCAATTTGTTTGAAGCTCGAGTTTAATTTTTGAGAAAAATTCACCTTCGCAGCTCAAACAACATTTTATAGTAAAAAACGTATTTCAAGGAACATGAATAGGGAAACTAGTTATCTCATATTTCAAAATAAACCGGTTTGGCACAAGTAAGAGTTAAAATAGATGTCTCAGAGTTCTAAATAAACCAATTCAGTACATTTGGACCAGTTAAAAACGTTTAGGCTAGCATCATCTCTCTCATAGAGTCGTCGTGAAAAATGTATTTTTTAACTATAGGGTGTCGTTTCAGATAGGAAGATAAGATTTTTTCTCCAGACTGAAGCCTAGACTTCCAACAATATTTAAAAATTGAGTATATTTTAAGTGATGTTTTGACGGCCCTATGAGAGAGCTGATACAAGCTAAAATAATGTGACTGGTTCAAATGTGCTTGAACGGTTTTTTGGAAATAAGAGATAATTCAGTTTCCTGATTCAAATTACTTGAAACTTAATTTTTAACTATAGGATGTCGTTTTAGATATGAAGGCATATTTTTCCTCAAGACTGGAACCTAAACTTCTAACAAAATTAATATGATCAAACATATTCTAAGGAATGTTACGAAGGCCCTATGAGAGAAACGTTACAAGCCCAAATGTTTTTAACCGGGCCAGATGTGCTGAACTGGTTTATTTGGAACTGTACGATAATTAGCTTTCTGGCTCAAGTTACTTGAAATATACTTTTTAATAGTTGCATAATAACGAAAATTGTTATTCAGCAAAGCATAATAAATTGTTTTATGCTTATAACATCAATAGGAAATTCAAGATTGCTAATAATATTTCTTTATATAACTCTTGCAAAAATTGAAAGAACTTGTACAAAAAATTGAAAGCAAAATATTTTGGGCTATTGAAAACAAAATTTTGTGATTATTCCGATAAGATCAATGTGTTTGTCAATTATTTCTTCTGACTTGAGGTCGTCTTAGTCCATAAGAACTCCTGTAATTTTTGCAAGTCCAGTTTTCGAATTTGTTTTTCTTGAGTTTTACACCTAATTAATGCTTTCTGTGAATTCTTAGCTAACAGTTTTGTTAGCTAATAATTTTTTTTCCGCCTTTCTAGCAAAATTTGTTTGTTCACAATTGGCCGTCAGAAAATACCGCCAGCGTAAGCTGTCAAATCATTTGCGAAATTTTAGGAAGTTACCGGCACCGGTAAATTTTTCAGGCGAACTTTTAAAAATTTAAAAATGATAACTCCGCATTTCAGAGTCTCACAAGATAACGATCATGTGTATTTATTTATACATGCTCCTTACACGAACCTTAAAGAAGTGGAATACTTTTCAAATGAAAGTGATTTTAGATGTGGCTAGTCCATACTTTTTACGGTAAGATCATTAGGTAACCAAGTCCTAACTTAAAGGATGTTCCTAGGCTATCACAAACCATCCGTGTTTAGATGTTACTTTCTTCATTACATAATTGAATGATAGATAAAAATTTTTGGTTAGCTACATTTTTCTATCTTGGAAAGGGGTTAGGCTAGGAAAATAAAATTCAGTATTGAATCCAGTTTCAAAAACATATTCTGGGAAGGTATTGGGGTAAAATTATGACAGTTCATATAGCTGACTTACCAATAAAGTGAAAATACCACTCAATGCTTTTTCTATGCTCTTTATGAATGTAATAATTGCTACTAGCCTACTGCAAATTCAGACTTAAGCACTTTGAGCTCTTAAAAATGACAAATTTTTAATTAAAGTATGAGCAATTCCTTGTTTTTGACAAAATAGTACTGTTTTCTTGGTCATTTTTGACAAAATAATGCTACATTTTCTCAGTGCTAAGATTATTGATAATAAGGTTAGGCTAGGTCAAAAAGTGCTTTACTTGTGTTGCACAATTTTCTGATAACTACAAATTCATCCAGATACTTTCTGTCAATAGTTGTTGACCGAGAAGTAGATGGAAATATTATTCCTGGAACTTGGCGTAACAGCTCTTCTTTACAACCATCAGGAAATTTATCAGGAAATGCTGCTAGCCCAAATGCTATCCAAGTGTGTAATATGTTCATGGAATATTTTTCTGGTCCAGGAGCAGTTCCATGGCAAAGTCTTTCAGTACAAAATGGTCTTTTTTAGTAATGAAATAAAAATGGTTAAATGAAATAAAAATCGTTCTTTTTTAATTTTTTTTTTAACTAATCTTGATCACTTTTGGGATAATTGGTCTAATTTAGAATTTAGCTGAACCAAAACTAGATGCAAGAGAATTTAATATTGTCAAGTCTTTTTCTTTGAATTTTTAAATTTCCTTCAGCATACTTAAAAACTTCATCTAAAACTAAAATTGGAGTTTATTTTTAAATATAGACTCAATCAGAATAGAATAATTGGCTCCAAGTTTACTTAAATCATATCTGCTTACACTTTGACTTGATGTGTATTTTTTAGCAGTTCCTAAACTTTAGTTTAATTATATGGTAAAGTTAATAATGACATTTATTTAAATTGTTTTATTTTCTTGAATTAAGATAGTCTTTTTCACACATAAGTATTTCAGAAAATATTTTTTAAATATCCTCCAGTTTTCAGCTGCTTTTTGAAAGGACTGTTTTATTTTATAATTATATTAACTATTAAAAACTTTAATAAGATTATTTCTGTATTCAATTTGATTAACACACTTTTTAATCTTCTTCTAGTTAATAATTGTGCTACTACATCAAACATCACATTATCCATCTAATAAAGATGATTAAATATTCTTCATTCTAAGAGGTCCTACAATGTTTATTATCTCTATGAAAATTTAAGTTACAGTGTATTTAACTATCAATTTTCTTAACCTTAACATTTGAAAACTGTTGAAGCACCAAAAACGTCAAAACAAAAACATTTTTGCAACCTGACTCAATTTTAGGTGTATTCATTCCTTAAAACCAGGATTTTGTATGATTTCAAAAATTTAATTGCTGGTTTTTGCTAATATTTTAAGAAGTGTATGGTTTTGTAACTTTCTGCAAGTTTAAAAAATTACATTTGGCTTTAGTGGCCTTGGTACTTCAATTAATTTGCATTAACATATTTATATTCAGTATCAGTTTAATATATATGGTTATCTATTTTCTATTCTTTTTAATCCAAACAGCACAGGAAGAAAATTATCTGCACCTTCAATTCTCCTCAAGTAATAAAAATAAACAAAATTGGAGACTAGAGATCAGATAAAATGTTTAATACAAACAAACTAGACAAAATTGTAAACCAAAGATGAGGCACAAGTTTGATAATGAATATTGAATCAAAATAAATCCAATATTGATGCATTTGAATCAAAGAAACGTATATTCACTGGGTTGTATCAACAGAAGAAAATTCTTTTTCTAATAATTCTAAAATTTCTTTCTGAATACGAACTTGATTGAAAATAGGTAATTGATCAAAATTTTGGGCTAAGGTGCAGCAAAACCCATAATTACATGAATTCTCCAAATTAATCTTTCTCTTCATTCTATCCTCCAAGAATACTTTTATGGTATCCTCTACTGGTGTCTCTGTTGATGGAACTGGGTGCACTCTTTTCTTATTTTTTTTTTTTGGACCAGAAGAGAGAGGAGTTGTAGGAGCTACTGATGGTGAATTCGAGGGTTCAAAAATATCAAGTTTTGAAGTGTTCTGGTGTTGTGACTGGTGTGTGGAGGCTGGAGCGGATAGGGTGTGAAAGGTTATGGCTGGACAATTTTGAAGATTTACCAGAAGCATGTTTGTTTTGTATAGTGGATGTAGAACACAAGGGATTTGGAGGTGACTCAGGTTGCACAAAAGTTAATGGTGCAACAGGGTATTGCATGGTTGCTGAGGAACTTTGTGTAAGATTGTGTTGGCAAAAGGATTTTTTGGTTGAATAATGATAGAATTGGACTTTGATGTAGTAAGAGCACTAGGAAAGTTGGAAGTGGAAGATTCAGAATCTGGTGTAAGTATATGATTTTTCTTATGAGGGAAGTTAGCAGTGAAGTTGCCTTCAAATACTGTGAAAGTGTTTGAAGTAGTTAAATTGTTCTGAAAAAAGTAGGTATTTGATGCTGTTGATGCAATAAGAGAGGAGGAGGTAGAAGATGATCCGAAATTAGTTTCATCAAACTTCACATCAGGCTGGCTTGAAGTAAAATCACCATCAGATAGCTGAATGGTAATAGTATCTTCTTCATTGTCAAAATTTTCTGATGTCCTGCAAAGTAAAACTTGTGAAAACTTTGTGAAGAATGTACAGCTGGATGAGGATCATTTAATTTGTTCATACAGTATATGTTTAAGGAATGTTGCATCATTATAGAAATACCCTTTTTTATCAAGGAAATGTATTACTAGTGCAATGAATTATTAATTTTTTTGCACTCATAATTAGCTGACTGCTATGACTCAAAAATTGTTCACTGAGAAGATAATCTGTAATCTAGAATTCAATTTTTAGGAGTTGCTTATTTCCTTTTACCAAGAAAGTATGCCAGAATGTGGCAGGAAAACCTTGGAATTGACCTGGCATTGCACAGTTTAGCTAGTATTTGGGGATGAAAATTAAGTTTATTAGATACTATACTGCTACAGCTATTAAACATTACACTGAAACTTACATACTAGGAGCTTTCTAGCTGTTTTACGTCACTAATTTTACATATTGCTCTTTTCTTATAAGCCATCAAGACTAAACTAAAATACTTTGAGAACCAGAACTTGGTTGAAAAATATGATGTCTAACTTTGAAGCATTAAGCTTAAGTTTTACCTCTTGATCTTCTTGAATTGGATTAGCCAAATTCTGTCTAATTCTGGTAATATTTTACTGGGGTTGAACAAATCATACATACACTAAATAGGTGATGCATTTATAAGAAGCAATCCTAAGCCATTTTTTATTTCATAGTCAATTCATACAGAAGAGGTGATCACAAACTTTTGAGGGGGTTCATTCACTTGGAAATACAAAAAAAATAGTTGTGCTCTTTTTAAGATTTAAACATGATTGGAAGGCAACCAGTACCCCTTTTATTCCCTTTCTTTATTAAACATGTATCAAATTTTAGATAACCTTTTTATTAAAAATAGTCCAAACATCAAATAACTATACCTGTGGGGTTGACATCCCCCCCCCAAAAAAAAACAAGTTGAAAGAGACTTGAGACTAAAAGGCATATCCAATATATCTTAAGAACAACTCAGGTTGGTAAGATGAAACCTTCAGGACATGTTGAGGGGGTATTACAAAATCACCAGAGGGAAACTAGAATCCCTTCCATCATTCATATAGCAAAGAATAAAAAATAAGAATAAAGATGTTACATTAAATTATAAATAAGACAAAATATGCTGCGAAAATACCAACAAAATGGAAAACTTACTTTCGAGGATTATGATACTTTCTTAGAAACAGCATTGCTCTGAAATGAGGCCATTTCTGAAAATCAAGATTGTCCCCACCATCTTCACTTCTTTTGAAATTGTTTGCATTCAGTCTTTTCATAAACTGATTCCGCAGGTAGGTCCAAGTGGATTTACACCATTCCACTAAAAAATCAAGGAGGCACACTTGTGCCTCTATAAAGAGGCGACCCACGACAATGTTAAGCAATCTTCGGTTCCAGTGGTCGCAGAGGGATGGGGAGGAATGCATTTCGTAGCCCGAGCTCCAACTAAGAAACCTGCAAAATTTCATCCCCCTCCAACTTTTCCTTCATGGGGAAAATCTGGCCGAAAGTTTCGACCCGTCAACCCCAGCCCCCTTTTAAAGTTGTCCGATCGGGCTGAAATTCACAAGTTAAGGTCCCCTAGGGCCCAGGAGCTTATCCGCGAAATTTCAGCTCGATCCGATAACTCCTTCCCTGTTTTCCAGAAACCACCCATAGCCACTTAAAATTCATTTTCTTTTTTTTCTAGACGCCTACAGGTCACATCCGACATCGGATCTGGGTGTACGAAGACTCATTCGATGCGGAATTCTCCGAGTAATTTTCCTGGAAAGTTTCGTAGGAAAATCTTAACCCCCCGAAAGTTTCGACCCCCCAACCCCACCCCCGCCCTTTTAACGTTGTCCGATCGGGCTGAAATTCACAAGTTAAGGTCCCCTACGGCCCAGGAGCTTATCCGCGAAATTTCAGCTCGATCCGATAACTCCTTCCCTGTTTTCCAGAAACCACGCATTAGCTACTTAATTAACGCATTTCTCTCCATAAGAGCCCATGTTAATTTGAAATTTTTAAAAGTTATTGAGAAGTTATATTTAGACACATGCAAGTGATTAGCTCAGTCGGTAGAGCGTGGGACTTTTAATCCTTGGGTCAAGGGTTCAAGTCCCTTATGGGCGGTTTTTTTTCACAACATCAAAAAAATTTTGATAACACCTGGACAGCTTATCATTTGAGAGATAACAGAATATTAGCTTCTTATGAGCAAAAGAAACATTTCGGTCATTCTATCTATTTTTTTTTCTATTTTATACAGTGATTTAAAAGCGGGGGGGGGGGTTCCTCTCCTAATTCCTGTACGAGGAGTACAGGAATTATTAAATTACATCCACCATGGGTTGTAGAAAAACGTACAGAATTAATATGAAAAAAAATTAAACCTGTACAAAAGAGTCTTTAAAAGCGTGGGGTTTGCCTCTCCTAATAGTCTTCTTATAGTCCTAATAGTCTAATAGTCCCATGTTAATTTTTGAAATTCTTAAAAGTTACGAATATCAACATTCAAGTACATCAAAATAATCAGCTCGGCGCGGCGAGAATGACTGCAAGCATCATAAAAATCCAGCTCCATTCCAGAAATGCACGAGTTGACTGGAGCTGTAAGATACATGTCCAAAAGAACTGACTTTTGACCCTGTTGGGGACTTTGCAACTGGGGCAATCCTCAGCGATGTCCGAAATAAGTGTGATATAAATGTGCTTTAAGTATATATTTTATAGCCTTTAAGTGCTCATTACCAATTTTTAGGTGAATTTTCAAATGTTTTGAAGAAGTTTAAGTTTTTCTCGATTTAATGAAACGTGGATATTTACTTATTTTACATAAATAGTTGCTAAATAAGATAAATAATATATAATTTACTATAATTACCTAAAGATGTTTCCTATATGAGACGGCATTTTTAGAATAAATTCTTTATTATAGGCTTTTGGACGTAGCGATCAAAATAAAAGTGTATACTTTTGTTAACACCTGGACTGCTTATCATTTGAGAGATAACAGAATATTAGCTTCTTATGACCAAAAGAAACATTTCGGTCATTCTATCTATTTTTTTTTCTATTTTATACAATGATTTAAAAGCGGGGGGGTTGGGGGGTGGCAGCCACCCAACTTCCTCTCCTAATTCCTCTACGAGGAGTACAGGAATTATTAAATTACATCCACCATGGATTGTAGAGAAACGTACAGAAATAATATGAAGAAAACTTCGTTTTCTTAAAGAGTTAAAGAGGCTGCGTCCCAAAGTCGAACCTTAAAACGTACAGGAATTAGAAGAGGCAGTTGGGGGGCTGCCGCCCCCCAAACTCCCCGCTTTTAAAGACTCTTTTGTACAGGTTTTTTTTGTGGGGGGACTTCATTGTTACTAATTACTAGTTTCGGCCAATGGTTCTCCTGTCCTCTTGTGTTTAACATTTTTTGAAGTTATTCCATTATTCATTCATTTCAATTTTTTGTTAATTAAAAGAGGGCCTTTCCGAAGCCAAGAGCGGGGGGTTAGCAAAAAAAACAAAAAACCTGTACAAAAGAGTCTTTAAAAGCGGGGGTTTGGGGGGCGGCAGCCCCCCAACTGCCTCTTCTAATTCCTGTACGTTTTAAGGTTCGACTTTGGGACGCAGCCTCTTTAACTCTTTAAGAAAACGAAGTTTTCTTCATATTATCAATGAGAAAGGTAGCATAAATAAGGAATTATTAAACATAGATGAAGGGGACAGAAGAAAGGAGATATTGCAATTTTATTGTATAAAATCATGCAACAACGGTAGCATGTTTTCAGTAGGTTCAAAAATAACATTCCAAGTTTCACAAGGATTGAGAAGAATGTGAATTCAACTAGATCTACATTGCATGGGCAACGTGAGGTGTTGCGGCAGAGCAACACTTTGGTTTTGTTTCCTCGCTGCGACTAAACGCTGAAGTTGTTAATCTGTAAGGATGCTAAAATACATACTAGGTACACCAACTCGCAAAAGTTGCAAACTCCTCATTGCTAAAGATGATTGTAGCCTTACAGTCGATTATTACTTACAAGTCCCCTACATGTCTTACCACTGGAACCAAATTGGTCTTACCATCAAATACAACGGAAACAAAAAATAGGTACACCAACTAGTAAGAGTTGCGAACCCCTCATTGCCGAGGATGATTATGAGCTAACAGCCGACTGTTGCTTACAACTCCCCTATATGTCTCACAATTGGTATCGGCCTATTTTTGGTTTCAATGTCTACCTTACTACTGAAGTTGTCAACCCCTTTAAACTTTCAAACTGGTATATCTCATGAAGGAATTTTTGTACAAAAAAATGGATGACATATACTTTGATCAGCTCATCAAAAGCTATCGACTGCCGTCGAAAAAAAATCTATCTGTCTTAGTTCAAAAGTTGACTTTTTTGCCGTAGGCCAACTTTCTAACGTCATCACTTAGAAAGGAGCAAAGGATAAACTCTAATTTCTTTAGCAATGAGAGAACTTTTAAAGTTTAAGAGGCACATCTGATACCATTTCTCTACCGCAATCCCAAGTGCGAAAAACCGAATGATAAACTCAGCTGAAATCACGAACAGAAATGGGTTGAAACAATAGATGGCAGCACTTTCGGACCCGTGGGAAAATGCCGCTTTTTTGCTTCTCTAAATTTTTCTATTTATCACTCAAAGAAGATATATTGGCTGTGGGGCAGGGTAACTGTCGCATATATTTAACACTTATAGATTTTAGTCCATCTTCAATTTGAAACTGGTGCCTGCCTGCTTGCCTGCTAGAATGGAGCTTTCCACTCGAAAGCAGAAACATGGTTTGATGAAACGAAAGCTTGGCTGCATAACTTCAGATAGTCCTCTCTGACATAGGCTATACAACTCCTCTTCACTTCACACACTATAGGCTCTGGCTCAAGGACAAGCAAAAACCATCCTTTTTGGCCCCAGGCAAGAGTTCTACGAAGCTTTCCAAAATGTAAAGTCATATTCATCAATCCGGCCTAAGGTCCACACTTTCCGTAAAAACCGCAGAGGTTAGACCCTTACCACTTTCTAGGAATAAGCTGAAATCGGGGTGCTAGGAACAAAAAAAAACACGACAAAACCAAAGTGTTGCTCTCGCAACACAATAACCCTAACTAGGGGTCTTGATAGTCTTGTATTTTAGACAAAAGATCTCACTTCAAGACCCCTTTTGGCTTAGAAACTAAATAATATGACAAAAGTGTGTTTCAATCACAAGCTCAATTTCATGATTTTACAGGATTTGTAAGATCTGTTCTGCCTCAGACTTTGACATTGCTTACCCTGAAGATCATGCAAGCAGCATTTAAAGCAAAATGCTATGTAATATATTTCATAAATTCAGGAATTTGATGAGATCTTTGCATCCAAAAAGAAGCAACACAAGAATACCAAAAAACCATGAATATGCTAACCTTGACTTATTTACATAGGATGGTAGATGCATATTCTTAGTTTGTAGAGCTAAACTTAATATAATTTTTTTCATCCTAGCACTTCCTAAAAATCGAAAATACATCGGGTTTAAATCTTCTTAATGATCTAAAGGTATGAAAGCTTATCAGTGGTATATTTTCATTTCCTTAAGTTACCTGTTTGAGGGTATGTTTGCTTTATAAATAAAGTGTCATTTTGTAATAAATACTATAGATAATACCAATTTTATTTTTGTCAACATATCCTATTATAAAACCAATTTTAGCCAAATGCACGTCATATTGAATTGAAAAAAAACAAAAAAAACTGTATAACCTTAAACTCAAACTACAACAATTATTTTCTTCTGAGAAAAGGAGACTTAACAAACAAATTAAAGAAAATCACTGCTATTTTTCCATTTTCTTAAGTTACCCATTCCAGGGTATGTTTACATTATAAATAAGGTGTCATTTTGCAATAAGGATTAGACAATACCAATTTTACTTTTGTAAACATTTCCTATCATAAAACCAATCGTAGTGAAATGCCCATGTCATATTAAGTTGGAAGAAAAATGTTGTATAGCTTTAACCTCAACTGAAACCATTTTTTTTTTTCAAAGAAAAGGAGACCTAATAAAAAATTAAGGAGAAACACAATCTTTCTGAGGCAAGGACAGATTTACACCTGTCTTCTATGACAGTTTCTCATTAAGTTAAGAAATGAGGTTAGTAGCTTTTTTTGTTTCTTTATCAAATTAGGAGTTGAGTAGAATTTGCTTTCTATTCTCATTTGTGGCCATTTTGATGGACTTTTTTTCTAAGGAGCACATCCAAAACAATGGGAGAATTCCAGGGAGGAATCTTATTTAGGACGAATTTTTTCGAATGTAAAATTTTTCAAGGAGATGGGAAGGGGAGGGGGGCGATTTCTCGACATGGTTGGGAAAACGATCAGAAATTAAATAAATTAATACTTTTTTCAACTGAAGATAAGGAGCAACATTAAAACTTGAAAATAAGAGAAAGTATTCATTAAATGAGGGAAGGGGAGGGTGTCCCCTCATCAATCCTTCGCTCTTTACACCGAAGTTTTTTTGCGTTCTAAAAAATCTTGTTATTCCAATTCAACGGCCTTTGTGTTTCAGCAGTCAGTTTTTAAAGAATCAGGACATAAAATTAAACCTTAGCGTAAATAGAGAGGGGTTAAGGACGGGCAGCCTCTTCATACGCGGACTAATACGCAACAAATTTTCTAGCGTTTGTTATGTAAACATAACAACAGCTGTCCAATCCATCTGGTTCAATAAACTAAATGCTATTATATAACTTTTTGTGGGAGCAACACTGGAGTTCCGTCTTTTCTTTTATTTCAAGCTCCATGATTTTTATCGAAAGTGTGTACTTCGAGCCAGATTCGACAAAATAACTTTGCTTTTTAGATTGCTGCATGTGCTTCTTGCCTGTGTTCAAAACGGATGATTTTTGCTAGTATTTGAGCCAGAGCCTAGTAATTGTGTGATTTGATGTGGAGTTTCAAAGTCTATGTCAAAAAGGACCATCTCAATTTATGCAGCCGAGCTTTCATTTCATCGAGCCATGTTTCTGATTTCGACTGGAAAGCTCTGTACTACCAAACAGGACCAAGTTACAGATAAAATGTGGACTTAAATGGAGCTCTCCATTTGATCTTCTCTAAGTAGTGATATTAAAGAGTTAACTTCTCTTGACTACTGCACCTTCCTTTCATTTCAAGTGTCTATCTATAGCCATATAATCAGGAAACTTGGATATACATTTTAGGCTAAGACAAATAAAAAAATTTATATCCATTTCCTGTTTCCGATATATCTGAGGGTAAGAAAGTTTGTCTCCATTAGGGACCGCAGCAATTATACATATCAATACATTACAACGACGTAGCTATTCAATTATTATAGCAAAAAGTAGCTGCAACAAGGTCCGTATACAGGGTTTTAGACCTACAGGGTTATACAGGGTTTAGAAACTAGACCTACGTTGCCTGAGCAACGTGAAGTGTTGCGGCCACCTTTGTCCGGCTTCGCAAAATAAAGTGTTGCGAGAGCAACACTTTGGTTTTGTTTCTTTGCTATCGCTTAAACGCTGAATTTGTCAGCCTATCGAAGCTTTTAAAACGTTGTGTTCAAAGAAGAACGCGATCAGTAATCACATGATCAAAGGCTATCCCTCAGCGTTGAAAAACAACAATAACAAAAGAATATCGAAAGAAGGGACTAAATCAACTTTGCAGCCAGATGACTTTATCCTTTTCAATCGTAGACATCGTGACGGATCAGGACTTGGAACAATGTCTTATATAATCTAGTTGGTATTATAATGCTATCCGTAAGTTTTCAGGATTAAAATACCATAGATGACACTATACATTATTACGAAACTGCCTCGTTGTTTTACGTTATCGTTTGTACCCGTTGTGTAAACACTTAATTCTAGGTTACAGTGAGTATGGGTAGGCTACACCAACTAGCAAAAGTTACAAAGCCCTCTTCACTAAAGATGATTGTAGCCTAACAGACGATTATTATTTAGAAGTCCCCTACGTGTCTTACCACTGGAACCAACTCGGTCTTATCATCAAATACACTGGAAACACAGAATAGGTACACCAAATAGGAAAATTTGAAAACCCCTCACTGTCGAAGATGATTATGAGCTAACAACTGACCTTTCCTTACAAGTCCCTTACATTTCTCACAATTGGTATCGGCTTATTTTTGGTTTCAGTATGTACCCTACTACTGATGTTGTCAACCCCTTGAAACTTTCAAACAAGTATATCTCATGAAGGAATTTTTGTATCAAAAAATTGGATGACATATACTTTGATCAGCTCATCAAGAGCTATCGATTGCCTTCGAAAAAAAAAATTCTATCTGTCTTAGTACAAAAGTTGATTCTTTTTTTTGCCGTAGGCCAACTTTCTAACGTCACCACTTAGAAAGGAGCAAAGGATAAGTTCCAATTTTTTTAGCAATGACAGAACCTTTGAAGTTTAAGAGGTACATTCCAGAGGTACATCCGGACATCCCAAGTCCGAAAAAACAAATGATAAACCCAGCGAAAATCACGGCTGCACTTATAGACCCGTGGGAAAATACCACTTTTGCTTCTGTAAATTTTCCGATTTATCACTCAAAGAAGATATATTGGCCGTGGGGCCAGGTAACTGCCGCATAAATTTAACACTTGTAGATTTTAGTCCATCTTCAATTTGAAAGTGGTGCCTGCGTGATTGCCTGCTTGAACGGAGCTTTCCCCTCCAAACCAGAAAAATGGTTTGATGAAACGAAAGCTCGGCTGCACAACTTCAGATACTCCTCTCTGACATAGGCTACATAACTCCACTTCACTTCGCACACCATAGACTCTGGCTCATGGACAAGCAAAAACCATCTATTCATCAATCCGGCCTGAGGTCAATACTTTCCGTAAAAACCGCAGAGGTTATACCCTTACCAGTTTCCAGGAATAAGCCGACATAGACAGCATAGAAAAAAAAAAGAAAAAACCAAAATGTTGTTCTAGCAACACAATTAATTGATTCACCAGTGATTGGGGCAAATTTCTGTAGCACAAACAATAACAATATGCTGATTAGCTAATACCATCTTTACCTCTGTTAGTTTATTTGTAATACAGTCCATATTTGAATGCATTACTTTCAAAAATCTTGTATTTCTTCCTGGATTACTTATTACCTCGCCGCACTGAATACTGCAGCGTGGTAAGAGCAACTTAATTCAGATAACACACCACTATCAGCCGGAGAGACACAAGATGAATAACTAAATAAACTTACATCAATAACAACACTTTATAATAGTAATAGACTTTGAACTATTTACAATAGCAGGAGTCGAAGCTACTGGATATTCCGATTTATTTTTTCAATATATGTCTAAATTTGCCACTGCTATTCCACCAATGGAGTGTGATGAAATTTATTATATGGAATATATACTCAAAATTGTCAAAAACGAAGACTTACAGGCCTGGGGGTATTAAAATGACCCCCCGTTATCATCAAGATGCAGTATGTCTTGTATCCGAATTTCTTCTAGCTCTAGGCTTTTTCAAACTGGGAAATTATTATCTCTTTCAATAACTCTCATCCAACAAATTTAGCCAGTGTTGTCATATTGAAAATTCTAAAATTTTTGGACCTAGTAACTGCTTACCATACAATCAGATTTATCCAAAATTCAAACGTGGGCTGCAGACCAGCAGCTGAAATTTAACTATACAGTCCTTGGCTTTGGTAATAGTAATCCTTATCATTTATACACTATGTTTAGCTTCCAGTAAGACTCACAAATCTATTGGAAATCAGTCTGGATGAAACCGATCAATGAGTTTTGCATTGATGAACAATAAAAATTACATCAGCACTGGTAGCTTGGGGTATAAACTGCCTTTTCTACTGTTGGTCAACTTAAATACCTCATTTCAAACTGTTAGCCAAAAGTCTTTACAAATGCCGACTTTAGTATTTTTATGGTACTGAAAAGCAATGTTTGACCTACCAATATATAAGCCAACTAAGTAATAATCTTTTTAAAGCAAGTATTTCTACCCAGCAAACAGAAAAGTATCCTAAAAGCTTTATAGAAATGCTGCAAATGCCAGCATACACAAAACCTTTTTACTGAATAAGTAGTTAATGATTGGAATAGACCCAGTGAAGATACAGTAACTTCTAACTGCAACATTATTCAAAGTAACATTGGATTTTGAATACAATAAAATACCATGGAAATAATAGTGACATTTCCCAACCAGCCCAACTAATATCTGATGGATTTTATCTGCATGTCACTGGATCTTTGGCATAGTGACAATTATAATTTGTATATTAATCATCATCAATATGAAAAGATCCAGCATGGAGCTTCATTATTCTAAAGTGCAAATTAAGTAATTAATACTATTATGGGTTAAGAAAGATATAGAAAAAAATAAAAAATTATATTTTATTCAGGTCCATGGGCAAAAGTATTTGCAAGATAAATAAATGTTATGTTCAGATTCAGGATGAAATTCTGATTCTAAAAGTAACTATGTCTTAGCTATAATTTGATCAAGGCGGGCAGGTTTTTGGCGGATCCAAGTTGTACGGGGTAAAGGCACCAAATATTCAACACTGCAATTTTGGAACCACTGTCAAAATTTTTACTTCAAAACAGGATAACTCTGCTTAGTTATGACTTGGAACACCATCCCTTGAAGCCTTTGTTATATTTTGACAATCCACAAAATGGGTACTATATCCAATGCACCCAGATAAGAAAAAAAATATTCGATTCAATCAGTTTCCTATTTTCAATACAAAATGAGTTCCCAACAATGTTTTAGCTATGTAATGGTCAAACAGTCATTACTTGGTTATTTTTTGGCAAAAAAAGCTGGGATCAGCACCAATGCATCAATATAAACCTGATCTTTTCTAAAATGTAGCAATCTTGGTTATTTCTTGATCAAATTAAGTTAAAATGGCAGCTAATATTATATTGATGAAACTATGTTCTATGTGTTGAAAATTCTAGTCTGAGGTAGTGGAATACAAAACTGACTAAAATGTTCCTTCAGCTGAATTCAAATGTAGATATTGGCTTCTATTATGAGATTCATTTTTTTTTAGAATATCTTGTGGTAGCCTTGTCAAAATTTTTGACAGACAGCAACAGGCCTTGTCGAAAATATAGGTGACTCTGTCAAAACTTAACTGAATGTAAAACAGATCTTTGTTTTTTGCACATAATTTCACACATTTTTTCTATTTTTGAAAAGATTGTCTTACATATGACGTCATCTATTCTTAGCTGTTCGGTGTTTTTGCAGGGTTAACAGTTGCAGTTTATCCAACAACAAATCCCATTGTTTCAAGCATTAATCCTACCAAGGTTTGGTATCCTTTCTTTACATATTTTTGAAGGAAACTAAACGTTGCCCCATCTGCTGGTATCCATAATTTCACAAAAAAGAGGTCTTCCATGAGGCATGGTCATGCGAAATGGCTTCGAATTGGTAGAGCTAATATCTGTCCGAGAGCCGACCCAAGGGGTGCAAGCCTCCAAGCGACTCTACGTCATTTTCTACCACTGATTTTTCTTCTCGCCTCTACGGCAACGTTTCAATTTCCAAGCGGCTGTGCCTTAATAACAAACTTTGGGACCAGGTGGTTTTCATGTCTTAGATAGTGGTCTATGGATCAAATTGTTGGACACCCGTTCAATCATTTATGTCTTATGAAACACTAAGGACGCGTAATCGGGCTTGTTGGATAAGTAATCTTGGGATGCTCGAACTCGCTATTAAAAAAAGTAGGAAGATTGAAGTCTAATTTCAGATTAGTTTCTTCTGTCCAATCTAAGCTGTCTTTTTATCCTAAAACCTTTCCCTTTTGATAAATTCAACACCCACCATATTCTCAAATCTATTACCTGAGTAAAAGTATAAATTTAAATACATGGCAACTGTGAATAGTTTGTTGACGCATAAAAAAAAAAAAAAAAAATGGAAATCACCTTATTTAAACTACTGTTTATAAATTAAAGTAAAACCATTGATATGCATGATAGTAGCAGTTAAGCTACTTGAAAGCTTGCAGACAGAGCTGAAGAACCTTTCTCAAGAAGCAAAGAAACGTTATGGCAATATAAAAGATGCAATTTGATCTAGTTTGACAGAAAGTTCAGCTAGGCTAGTATCTATAGGTCTACTTGTTGACTCTACTAGGAATGTAAATAAGTGAAGCTTGTTGTAATTCTGCCAAATAATTAAGTTAAAATTCTAGTTTAGTACTTTTCACTATCTAGGAAAGGGGTTAGGTTAGTAAAATAAGAGTTATAATAATGAATCCTGGGTCAAAACATACTCTTGGAAGATATTGCCAAGCTACTATATTAACACTTCTGATTTCTATGTCTTAGAGATTTGCCTTCTTGACTGGCCTACACCTTTTGAAATTTCGACAAAACAACATTTTACCTTAATATTCAGTTATTAGTTTCTTTTTCTCGGGTTTTAGTTCTGAAAATGCAATTCCTATTATTTGGGTAGAATTTTACACCATATCAAAGAGTTCTTTTCTAAATTTGGAAAATGTATTTGCTGATCTTTGAAACCTCATAAATTAGGATTGAGCAAAGTTGTGAGGCTGAAAACAATTTTCTTGTACTTCATTAAAACAGAAGATTTGTTTTGCAAGGTTTCATTTTCATGTCACTAAGATTTTGAAGATCATCAAAGGTCACTGCCCTCTATAGGGAGAGGGAGTAGAGGTAGGTACTTCAAAATACCTTCCTGGGACTTATTTTAGTCTGTAGACCCATCCCTGACAGTTTCATTATTCCTAACCTAACCCCTTTCCAAGTTAATGAAAAGTAGCTTGACTATGATTTTACCAATAACTGTGCTAGATGAATAAATCTTTCAAGAATAGATCCTGAGCTTAAATGAGCCCAATGCTCTGGGGATTTCTTTGTAACTGGACTAAACATTGCCTAACTAGGCTACAGTCACCGTTCCATCTTTAAAGAGAACTGAAACTCCTTAGAAGTAAGACCATAGAATTAATTCATACCGCAAACAAAACTAGGGAAAGCATTATGAGTCCGGTAGCTTTCCTAAATCCCAATTAAGTATTAAAATCTCAAAAAACTTTTTGACTATGACATTCCGGTGGACTGTTACTAAAAAAAAAATCCTTAACTAAACTAAACACCATTCCTAAAAAAACTAAATACAATACTTGATCAGCAATTCTTTCATTAGCTAATAGTTTTTTTTTTGTTTTTTTTTTTTCAAAACACATTTCTATTTTTCAGTTTTTATAAACTCTGCTGCCCGAAGGGATAAAGTTGTTTGAGCGATATTTATATGATACTATGACAGCTGATGTGTGAAGGTCAAAGGCCCAAGTAAAAGGAGGTAATACGACAAAGGCATAGCCAAAAATCTGAAAATCAACCCTTTTTGGCTATTTCTGTGATAGAAAAACATAGATAACTCGAAAACAACCGAAAAATACCAACATAAGAAGTAGGTGCGATCACGGCCTAAAATACTGATTACCTGAAGTTATTTTCTTGACTTCTAGGCATAGGAGTGGAATGTTACAAAATTTGAATATGAAAGTAATTCGTATTTAGACACTGTACAAAAATTCGAATAGCTGATTACTAATCAAGGATGTTATATAAATTAAATGATTAATAAATTAATTTATACTCAATTAGCTAACAGCTAAAACAAGATTCAGATTGCTTACCGCTTATAAGCCTCAAAGGCTTGCACTGCAACAGTTGGCAAGTTAACCTTCACACCAGGAGCCAGGTGTACAATCAGCCAAGACTTAGCTGACAAAACCATTGTATCAAAGGTCAATGGATCTCTATGGGACTTGGATCGTCCCTTAGAGACTGACTGTTCCCTTAAACTCCTTCAATTTGACGAAGAGGAAGCCCAGAAAGTGTTTTGGCACTCAACCGCTCACATCCTTGGACAGAGTCTTGAACAAATCTATGGAGGACAATTGTGTAATTGTTCTGCAATTGATTGTAGGGAATATTTCTATGAAATTTATCTACCAAAGACTTCAATTTCCAAAAATGATTTCACTGAAATTGAAAGAGTGATGTCAAAAATAGTTGAAGACCATCAGCCTTTTGAGCGGCTTGAAATGAAAAAAGAAGATCTTTTAGAACTATTTAAACACAACCAGTTCAAAGTCCGTATCATAAGTGAAAAAATCAAGTCCCCAACCACAACTGTCTATCGTTGTGGCCCCCTGATCGATCTATGTATGGGACCCCATGTAAGGCACACGGGAGAAATAAAATTTTTTAAGCTGACCAGAAATTCAGCCTCTTATTGGGGAGGAAATCGAAATGCAGAATCTCTTCAAAGAGTGTATGGAATTTCTTTTCCTGATTCCAAGCAGCTGAAAGAATGGGAAAAAAAACAAGAAAAAGCAGCATCACGCGACCACAGGAAACTGGGTCAAGAGCAAGACTTGTTCTTTTTTCATGATCTGAGTCCAGGCTCTTGCTTTTTTCTGCCTAACGGAGCTTACATTTACCGTAAACTGATTCAATTTATCAGAAGCGAGTATGAAAAACGAGGGTTTGAAGAAGTGATAACCCCGAATATTTTCAGCAACAAACTTTGGAAAAAATCAGGGCATTGGAATCATTATTCTGAAAATATGTTCCCAATTAATATAGAAAATGAAACTTATGCCCTGAAACCAATGAACTGTCCAGCAGCTACTCTAATTTTTAAAAACTCAGTCAGAAGCTGGAGTGATTTGCCCCTACGCCTTGCAGATTTTGGCGTGCTCCATAGAAATGAGCTTTCTGGTGCCCTTACAGGTCTCTTACGTGTTAGACGATTCCAGCAGGATGATGCCCACATTTTCTGCACTATGGATCAGATTCACAGTGAGATTAAGGGTGCTCTAGAATTCATTAAGTATGTCTACTCTACGTTAGGTTTCACATATAAGCTCCGTCTGTCCACTAGGCCAGAGAAGTTTTTAGGCTCGATAGAGACATGGAATTATGCTGAGAAAAAACTTGCCGAAAGTCTGGATGAGTTTGGAGAATCTTGGGAGGAAGATTCAGGTAATGGTGCTTTCTACGGTCCAAAAATCGATATTACGATTATGGATGCATTGGAAAGGCCACACCAGTGTGCCACTATTCAGCTTGATTTCGAACTGCCTCTTAGGTTCGACCTAAAATATACTACAAAAAATGGTCACGAAATGCCACCAGTGATTATTCACAGAGCGATTCTTGGTTCTGTTGAAAGAATAATCGCTGTGTTAATTGAGTCATATGCGGGCAAATGGCCCTTTTGGCTCTCTCCAAGACAGTGTGTCGTTATACCTGTTGACCCAATTTTTAACGATTACGCTGTGGACGTTGCAAGAAAGATAAAAAGTGCCGGTTTTCGGTGTCACCCGGACACCAGGACCGATCACATGAAAAAAAAATTGAGGCAAGCACGACACCATAACTTCCAACTTGTAGTCGGAAAAAAGGAAAAGTCTTTTGGGACTGTCAACATTCGTACCCGTGACTCGACTGTTCATGGTGAGCAGTCTGTCGATGAAGTGCTAAGTTTATTTCATAAATTAGCACAAGAGAGACTTCTCGACAGCGAAATTCTCATAAAAAAAGTTGATCGTCGTAAAAAAATTAGAGACGTTGTTTCCTACACACTGAAAAAAATGTGTTTTCTCTTCAGACTCTTCGGGCAATCATTAGAATCATGAGGTATAGATCTGAATACGGATTGTTTTCTCATGGACCATTATATGTTGCATGTTCAAGAGTCGTTAAACCTGACATTCTATTTATATGCAAAGACAATGGGACAGCAAAGAATGTTGTATATTCGCAAGTTTTACGTAGTTAAAACACACACATATATATATATATATATATATATATATATATATATATATATATATATATATATATATATATATATATATATATATATATATATATATATATATATCTATATTCACAGGTGGGACACAGGGACACAACTACAATGGCGCGTAACTAATATGGCGCGTAACGACTTACGCGCGCGGGGGGGCTTGGGGGGGGGCGCGAAGCGCTCCCACCAACTAGGTGTTGGGGTGGCGCGAAGCGCCACCCGAACAGCTAGTATATCTTCTATATATATATATAAAAATAAGTTGTCTGTCTGTCTGTCTGTGGATGGATCAGGTGACGTCATGTTTCTGTGTTGACTGACGTCATGAAATTAGTTGTCGTCATTTTTGCTATGACGGTGACGTCATTAGACCGAGACAGAGGGAATATAAGTGACGACCGGGAACCTCAAAGAGAAATTACAGACTGGGACACCCGGACACAAATCACGACCGGGACACAGGGAATATAAATGACGACCGGGACACAGGGACACAACTATAACGGGGACGCCGGGGGCACAGGCGGGATATATAAATGACGACCGGGACACAGGGATTGTTCGAATAGAAATTACAGACCGGGACACCGGGACACAAATGACGACCGGGACACAGGGAATATAAATGACGACCGGGACACTCAAAGAGAAATTACAAACTGGGACACCGGGACACAAATGACGACCGGGACACAGGGAATATAAATGACGACCGGGACACAGGGACACATCATTAGAATAATGAGGTATAGATCTGAATACGGATTGTTTTTCCCATGGACAATTATATGTTGCATTTTCAAGAGTCAGTAAACCTGACAATCTATTTATATGCACAGACAATGGGACAGCGAAGAATGTTGTATATTCGCATGTTTTACGTAGTTAAAAACATATATTTATATCTATCTCTATTCACAGGTGGGACACAGGGACACAACTACAATGGCGCGTAACTAATATGGCGCGTAACGACTTACGTGCGCGGGGGGGCTTGGGGGGGGCGCGAAGCGCCCCACCAACTAGGTGTTGGGGTGGCGCGAAGCGCCACCCCAACAGCTAGTATATATCTATATATATATATATAAGTTGTCTGTGTGTGTGTGTCGAGTGACGTCATGTTTGTGTGTCGACTGACGTCATGTTTGTCGACTGACGTCATTATAAGGATTGAGCTGTATGCGTCATGAAGTTGTTTGTCGACTGACGTCATGTTTGTCAACTGATGAGATTACATACCGGGACAAAAATGACGACCGGGACACAGGGAATATAAATGACGAACGGGAACCTCAAAGAGAAATTACAGACTGGGACACCCGGACACAAATCACAACCGGGACACAGGGAATATAAATGACGACCGGGACACAGGAATTGTTCGAATAGATATTACAGACCGGGACACCAGGACACATATGACGACCGGGACACAGGGAATATAAATGACGACCGGGACACTCAAAGCGAAATTACAAACTGGGACACCGGTACACAAAAGACGACCAGGACACAGGGAATATAAATGACTTCCCGGACACAGGGACACATCATTAGAATAATGAGGTATAGATCTGAATACGGATTGTTTTTCCCATGAACAATTATATGTTGCATGTTCAAGAGTCAGTAAAGATCATTGTAGCCTTAACAGACGATTATTACTTACAAGTTCCCTGCATGTCTTACCACTGGAACCAAATTGGTCTTACCATCAAATACAAGGGAAACAAATAATAGGTACACCAACTAGCCAAAGTTGCAAACCCCTTATTGCCGAAGATGATTATGATCTAACAGCCGACTGATGCTTACAAGTCCTCTACTTGTCTCACAATTGGTATCGGCCTATTTTTGATTTCAGTGTGTACCCTACTATTGAAATTGTCAACCCCTTGAAACTTTCAAACTAGTGCACCTCATGAAGGAATTTTTGTGCCAAAAAATGGATGACATATACTTTGATCAGCTCATCAAGAGCTATCGATTGCCGTCGAAAAAAAATTCTATCTGTCTTAGTTCAAAAGTTAATTTTTTTTTGCCGTAGGCCAACTTTTTAACGTCACCACTTAGAAATTAGCAAAGGATAAGCTCAAATTTTTTAAGCAATGACAGAACTTTTAAAATTTAAGAGATGCATCTGAAACATTTCTCTACCTCAATCCCAAGTCCGAAAAAACAAATTATAAACCAAGCCGAAATCACGGCAGCACTTTCGGATCCGCGGGAAAATGCCGCTTTTTTGCTTCTGTAAATTTTTCTATTTATCACTCAAAGAAGATATATTGGCTGTGGCGCCGGGTAACTGCCGCATATATTTAACACTAACAGATTTTAGTCCATCTTCAATTTGAAACTGGTGCCTGCCTGCTTGCCTGCTAGAACGGAGCTTTCCACTCGAAAGCAGAAACATGGTTTGATGAAACGAAAGCTTGGCTGCACAACTTCAGATACTCCTCTCGGAGGTTTGCTATATAACTCCACTTCACTTTGCACACCATAGGCTCTGGCTCGTGGACAAGCAAAAACCATCCTTTTTGGCCCCATGCAAGAGTTGTGCGGAGCTTTCCAAAATGTAATGTCTTATTCATTTTCTGATTCATTTTCTTATTATGTTGCTCTCGATAAGCTCCAATTTTTTAAGCAATGACAGAACTTTTAAAATTTAAGAGATGCATCTGAAACATTTCTCTACCTCAATCCCATGTCCGAAAAAACAAATGATAAACCCAGCCGAAATCATGGCAGCACTTTCGGATCCCCGGGAAAATGCCGCTTTTTTGCTTCTGTAAATTTTTATATTTATCACTCAAAGAAGATATATTGGCTGTGGCGCCGGGTAACTGCCGCATATATTTAATACTAGTCCATCTTCAATTTGAAAGTAGTGCCTGCCTGCTTGCCTGCTAGAACAGGGCTTTCCACTCGAAAGCAGAAACATGGCTTGATGAAACGAAAGCTTGGCTGCACAACTTCAGATACTCCTCTCTGACGTTTGTTATATAACTCCACTTCACTTCGCACACAATAGGCTCTGGGTCGTGGACAAGCAAAAACCATTCTTTTTGGCCCCAGGCAAGAGTTGTGCGGAGCTTTCCAAAATGTAATGTCTTATTTATCAATCCGGCCTGAGGTCCACACTTTCCGTAAAAACCGCACTGGTTAGACCCTTACCAGTTTTCAGGAATAAGCCTAGATCGGCGGCATAGGAAGAAAAAAAAAAAAAAAAAAAAAAAAAAAAAAAAAAAAAAAAAAAAAAAGGGATAAAACCAAAGTTTTGCTCTCGCAACAAAATCAAGTCTTCAACCACAACTGTCAATGAATGTGGCCCCCTCATCTATCTATGGACAGGCCCCCGTGTGAGGCACACGAGAAAAATTACAGCATTTTAATATTACCAACAATTCAGCCTTTTATTACCAACAATTCAATTTTCCGGCCTGAGGAAAATTGAGATGCAGAATCTCTTCAGAGAGTCAACAGAATTTCCTTTCCTGATTCTAAGTAGCTTAAAGAATGAAAAAAGAAAAGAAAACAGAAGCAGCTAAACGAGATCATTGGAAAACTCGGAAAGGAGTAACATTTGTATTATCGTGTTGCGAGAGCAACGCTTTGGTTTCGTCGTGTTTCTGTTGTGTTTTCTGTCTTTTTTTGTTCCTAGTACACCGATTTCTGCTTATTCCTAGAAAGTGGCGAGGGTCTAACCTCTAAGGTTTTTACGGAAAGTGTTGACCTTAGGCCGGATTGATGAATATGACTTCGCATTTTGGAAAGCTTCGTACAACTCTTGCCTTAGGTCAAAAAGGATGGTTTTTGCTTGTCCTTGAGCCAGAGCCTATAGTGCTGAGCAGTTCATATTATTGACCAACAAATAGAGTGAACCTTTCTGAATATAATAATTGCTTTTCTTGTGAATTCAGTTTTGAGCCTTTTTTAGACCTTTAATATTGATAATCTCTTTCTAAGACTCTTTGGTATAAAAAGGGTTGACAAATCACGGGTGCGTGTTCATTTGTTGTTGTTTTATTTTTTTTTATTTTTTTTCCAGGGGTCATCGTATCGACCAATTGGTCCTAGAATGTCGCAAGAGGGCTCATTCTAACGGAAATGAAAAGTTCTAGTGCCCTTTTTAAGTGACCAAAAAAATTGGAGGGCATCTAGGCCCTCTCCCACGCTCATTTTTTCCCAAAGTCAACGGATCAAAATTTTGAGATAGCCATTTTGTTCAGCATAGTCGAAAACCATAATAACTATGTCTTTGGGGATGAATTGCTCCCCCACAATCCCTGGAGGAGGGGCTGCAAGTTACAAACTTTGACCAGTCTTTACATATAGTAATGGTTATTGGGAAGTGTAGAGACGTTTTCAAGGGGATTTTTGCGCCGCATAAAAATAAATTTTTTCTTCCTTACCGTACTTGGATAAGAAAAGCAATGCACATGGAAATAAAATAACTTAAATTCTTTTTGACCTAAAAAAATTAATACCATAATATTTCCAGATGATCCTCGAACGAATCCCAAGCCAAACAGGTAATCTTAGACTTACATCCTGCTTGATAGTAACACCGATTAACAACATGCCCTTATAGAGAACATAAAGCGGTCCAAATTAAAATAATAAAATAATTCAAAAACAAAATTCAATATTGGTAATCAGTGTTGCAAGGAACGATTTGATTGTGCCGGGCAATACTGAGCATTAATGCTATCCTTTTTTTGTTCGAACCATTGTTTGATCAATCCAGTTTAACTACTGGAGAAGTGAGTCAGAAGACAAATTGGTACTAACACTTCAAAATTAAAAAAAAATAAAAAATTTTAAGAAAATGAATCTGACGGAAATCAGAAAGTGGGAAAATGCAAGCAATTGTCAAAGGCCAAAAGAAAACCAAGAAAGTCAATCTTTAGATTTTAAGATTATGTCATATAATGTGCTAGCTCAAAAATATCTTAAAACAATGCTTTATTTGTACTATAAGTGTATCGAAGAAAATTTGAAATGGCCAGTTAAAAACAAAGGCTTTTAAACCAATTTAAAGTGTCAAACGCAGATACTCTGAGCTAATAGGAAGTGGAAGCCGACTATTATTATAATACTTATCTATCTTACTTTCAACCTCAGAGATATTCTGGTGTCTTTAAACAAAAAACCCAAGAAAAGGTTGATAGATGTGCTACTTTTTTTAAGAAATGTAAATTTAGCCTAAAAGAAGATCATTCCTTAGAAATGCAAAAAAATGGAATAAATATCCTTAATAGAGATAACATTGCACTTATTTCTATTCTCACCCCATTTAAGAACCCTGATAAAAAAAAAAATATGTATTGTAAACACGCATTTGTTATACAATCGTAAAAGAGAGGATATACGTTTAGCCCAGCTCCAAATACTTCTTGCAGATATTAATCGCGTTGCTTACAAAAATACTACCTACTTTCCAGTTATTCTTTGTAGTGATTTAAATTTGACCACTTCAAGCAATACCAAGCCAAGGGAGGCTTAAATATGAACATTTAGATATAAAAAAAACTAACTAATTATGGTTCAAAGAAAATAGGGAAGACCTTTCTTCCAAAGGAGTTATATATTTCTGATTCTTGTCAACACTTAGAAGCACTAGAACAAAGGAATTGCATTGAAAAAGCAATCTTTTCATCCGGTACATTAACACATAAATTTGCCTTCAAAGTGTTTATAATTCAGATAAATTTCCAAAAGCTCGCTTGAATTCGACTATATTCTCCACAGTGAAAATGACTAAAAATTAGCTAAACAAGAAAAACGAGAACTAATACTATTAGAAAGGCTTCGTCTCCCAACAAATAAGGACTGCCTAAAAATAGGCCCATTGCCTAATAGTCAAAATGGATCAGACCACTATCACCTTGAAGCAAAATTTCGTTGGAATTACGATAAAAAAAATTATTAAATAAGGACTTATTATATGTTGGTATACATATTTGTGTTTAAATGTTGAATATCAGAAACACTTGTTAATAACTTGTAAAAAACAAGAGCTAAGAGCTCATATGGCGCTTGTGACGAGGTCGGAAAAGCCGAGAGCTCATATGGTACGAGGTCGGAAGAGCCAAGAGCCAAGAGCTCATTTGGCACTTGTGAGAAGGTCAGAACGAAGGGAAGGATGTAAATAGATTGCCAAATTTGTCAATATGCTGCTTCCCCCTTTCTGCGACCGTGAATTAACCTGAGAGAGAACCTCCAACAGGTTGAACCCAACCCACCGTGAATTAGCATGAGAGGGTTGACTCTAGTTCAGCGGTCGACTGATAGCCATGAGAGGAAAATTTTCAAGTAATTTAACCCGTAGTCAACCTGCGTGTGTTCCCCAGCGAGAACCTCCAACAGGTACGACTCTAGTTTGGCATTTGTGAAGGGACACACATGCACGGAAAGGTGTAGCATAAATGGCAGACAGTAACAACGGCAATCAAAGGGATAAAATTAACCCTTGACTGGGCTGCCCACTTAATTCAACAATCTGTCTTGGCTTTTTTCTACAATTGGCCATGACTTCCACTTTTCCCACAACTATTCCCTCTTTTTTAAATTCAAAAATCAACGGATCTCGGTTTTTCCCACCATGTTTCATCCCGATCCCTCCACTCTAAGTGTTTTCCAAGTTTTAGGTTTCCCCCTCCCAACTCCCCGCCCCCATCACCAGATCCGGTCGGGATTTAAAATAAGAGCTCTAAGACACGATATCCTTCTAAACATCAAATTTCATTGAGATCCGATCACCCGTTCGTAAGTTGAAAATACCTCATTTTTCTAATTTTTAAGACTTACTCCCCCCCCCCAACTACCCCAAAGAGAGCAAATAAGTTCCGATTGTGTCAATCATGTATCTGGGACTTGCGCTTATTTTTCCCATCAAGTTTCATCCCGATCCCTCTACTCTAAGTGTTTTCCAAGATTTTAGGTTTCCCCCCTCCAACTCCCCCAATGTCATCAGACCCAGTCGGGATTTAAAATAAGAGCTCTGAGACACAATATCATTCCAAACATCAAATTTCATTAAGATCCAATCACCCGCTCATAAGTTAAAAATACTTCATTTTTTCTATTTTTCCGAATTAACCGGCCCCTACTCCCCCCCCCAAGATGGTCAAATCAGGAAAACGACTTCTTCTAATTTAATCTGGTCCAGTCCCTGATAAGCTTGCCAAATTTCATCGCCCTAGCTTACCTGGAAGTGCCTAAAGTAGCAAAACCGGGACTTTAGGTTTTTCCCCTCCAACTCCCCCCAATGTCATCAGATCCGGTCGGGATTTAAAATAAGAGCTCTAAGACACAATATCATTCCAAACATCAAATTTCATTAAGATCCAAATACCCGCTGATAAGTTAAAAATACTTCATTTTTTCTATTTTTTGTGAATTAACCGGGCCCCCACTCCCCCCCAGATGGTCAAATCGGGAAAACGACTATTTCTAATTTAATCTGGTCCGGTCCCTGATACGCTTGCCCAATTTCATCGTCCTAGCTTACCTGGAAGTGCCTAAAGTAGCAAAACCGGGACCGACAGACAGACAGACCGACAGACCGACAGAATTGGCGACTGCTATATGTCACTTGGTTAATACCAAGTGCCATAAAAAGAGAAAAAAAGAATGTACTAATAAGAAATAAACACGCCATCTTTTTACCTATCCTTGTTTCAAATTTTAATGAATTACTATTATATACTAAAGTATTTTTTTTTACTGGCTAAGCAAGCCTACCGCCGCATGATAAACTTAATGTGCTGCATAAAAAATACTTAATTCGCTGTATATACAGATAAAACAATAATAATAATAATGCATCGCATTGAATCTAAAATAACTTAAATTCTTTTAACCTAAAAGAATTAATATAATAATATTTCTAGATAATCCTCAAGCTAATCCCACGATAACAGGTAAATATAGATTATATCCTGCTTTGAATAAAAAAAAACTAACAAAATGCATGTAAGGAAAACGGTCAATAACCCAAATCTTAAAAACGATGAACCAGAATACAACCTCCTAGACCGCTTAAAACCGGGTTCTGCTGAAGAATACCTTAGTTTACCCAATTTGTGGAGATTCAATTATGAATTTAATGAAATAATTATGGATAGCTTGATCAGAAAAGCAGTAATAAATCTGGATTACAAATTTTTGAGAATCCCCGTCATTATTAAAAGTAATTTAATAAGAGAGATAATGAATATATTAATATTATATTGTCGATTTTCACAAGAAGTAATCAGGGAGGGTTTTGAGTATATAAGAAAACTTTCATCAATCACTTTTGAAGCACTACTTAATAAGGTCACCAAGAGGGCTTACCCCCTGATAGCAGACCTCATTAGCGAAAGTCTAGGTATTACGTGTGACGTAGATGGTTTTACAATTATCTGGCCTCTACATCTTATATTAATACTAGCAGAAAAAGACTTCAAATTGTCAATAAAATCAAACTTAATTCTCTCACTTTACGACAAATATATTAGTAATAATTAAGAAAATGACATTTTAGAAGGATGTCCCATTTTACATAAGGAAGATTACGATGCACTAAAAAAAATAACAGTAAACTTATACGAAAATAAACAAAACTTTTGGTCAGAGGTTTTTCCGGAAACAGACATCATCGTATCTGAAACCATTGTAGAGTGTGTCAATCCTTCATCTATATATTATTATAAGTTATTAAAATATAATATAATTCGCACTAAAACTGATCAATCGAATTTAAAAGGACTATGTAGAGAAAAAATACGGACGATCATGCAAAGAATGAACATAAACTATACATTAGAAAGTTTCAAAATACTAAAATGTCTGGTAGATTATCTAATGTATATTAACATCGAAAACAGCGACCAAATATTAGAAATGAACTTTAAAAATTGTGATTCTTTAAAATCAGAATTTAAAAAAATTAACGAGAAAGGACCTATCATCAATATTACAAAACTAATAAGAAATCTGTAGAAAAACTTATACTTTAAGTTCTAACTAAAAAAAAAAGTAACATGATTCTTTGGAGAACAGGAAATTAAATTTACTTTATACCAGTTTGTTTTATATACTAATGCTATTAACATCTAATCTTGGTGGTAGTATTGAAAAAAAAGTGGTGTAGCTCCAACACAGTTGAACCCCCCCCCCCATAAAAAAATCTTATTTATACAAATCACTGAAATAACTTTTCTAGAAAAAATGAAGTTGATAACAATACTGATGACCCTGTGTACCCATTCCAACACACAAGACATCATAAAACATGGAGTAATTTTCAAACCTGAAAATTCCCTTCTAACCAGTAACAACGCGTGGAAAATATTTTTGAAACTAGATCCTAAACCATTCGAAACTTTATTCCAACAAGTAATAAGACTAGAGAAAAATACCTATGACCTAAAGGAATCAATTTTTCAATTCCTAAAATCGGACAAGGGACTACATGCAAGCAAAAGTATCCATAAGGAGAAGAAAGATTCGCCAACCCCTACTTACCCAAAACTCAAGACAAAGAAATTAATAGATGATTTCGATGTAAAAATGGCCAAAATTGATAAAGCCATAGGACTTGGGAAAGCCATAGAAAAAAGGAGAAAAAGATCGACTAACGAAAACCAAAACCCAGATACAAACGACACAGAAAACCCAGGCATAAACAGCCCAATTAAAACCAAATTAAGAGAAAGAAAATTTTATGATGGGCAATATGCACTTTTAAATGAGTTACCCACAGTATGGAATTTCTTTAAAGAGTTGTGGAACAGATCAAAGTCATCTAATACGATCGACAAGCAATCAATAAAAAAAGAAATAAATTTGTCTGAAATAAAACCAACTGAGGTCCAACCCGAACCCATTGCAGGAATTCCACAAATTACACAAGAAATCGTTCCAACAGAAGTCCAAACAGATGTAATTGAGTCCAACCTTGTAACACGAAACAAAAAAATACCAGAGACAATAAAGGGTATAGATGACATAGAAGTAACGTCTAATACCACCAACAGTAAAGCTAAACCAAAATATAAATTTAAATGCCAGTGCTTCTGCAGGATAATAAATGTTACAACAGAAACTACAAGGAACAACGAAACCTCCCGCCTTCCAAATATTACAAACGATAATAATATAGAGACGACTACTAACAAAGTCGCAGAAACCTCAAAATGAACATCGAAAAAATATGAAACTACTACCTTCTGGGAATCCAATACTCAAAACGAAGAAACTACATCCGAAACTGAATATACTACAGGAACGGAAATTGGAAAAACATTCCCCACAACTATAACCACGACTATTGACCCGCAACCAATGGAATTAGATCCCTCAATAAAAGAAATTACAACGGAAAATATCCCTAACATATTAATACCAGATAACAACGACAAAATCTTGATAACAGTGGGACAACCAGGTCCAATAGTTGGATATGGACTTCTACAAAAAAAGGAAGAACACAAGTTAGATGGCAAATTCCTTTTGTTGACGTCGACTATGGTAGAACACAATGTATGGATGGATACAAAAAATGCCAAGATGAAAATCACTGGAGAGAATGTAGGACTATAGACGGTAAAAAAAAACTTGTGCACGACTGGCAATGGCTGATGAGCCCACAGCAAATGAGTTGGAACTCCTCCCAGAATTAACTATAGAAAATGCTTAAAAAATGCCCACTCATCAAACCTTCCTGATATTATACAGACAAAGGTTGGAAGCACTATTCGAACTTTTTAAGGCAGAAATACACAAACTTAAACCAAGTACGACACGAATATTTGAAGTATTTTTCCGTAAAACAAAATATAAAAGATCAACTAGCCTAATCCCAATAATTGGGGAACTTGCTTCTCGTTTATTCGGTTTGTCTACTGAAGAAGATTTAAATATATTAAGAGATAATGTTAAAAGATTAAATACTGCAATAAATACGACACTACATGTACAATAAATACAAGTGCGTATAGCCAACTATCAAAAGGATAAAATTGAAACCATATCCAAAAAAATCTCAAGAACAGTCAACACAATGAATTATTTAAAAAATGAGGTCGGCAGAGTAATTTCTGATTCTAGCTTAGCAACAGTTTCACTTGACATTATTATAATGACATTATTGAATTTAGCCACAGATGTCAGTAAACTTGAGTTCGCGTTATTTGAATTAACAGGAGAATCCCTTTCCTATGACTTAGTAGGCCTCTCAGACCTAAAAACCATCCTAAACGAAATAAAAACACACTTAACATTTGGCCTCCATTTACCAGTAGAACCAGAAATTGCTAATCTATTCTTATATTATACTAAACTAAAAGTACATATAACCGAAATTAATGAACAACGTTTTGCAGTAGTTACAATCCCACTAATTAATCAACAGTCCATAAATGATCTATACAAAATATCTACTTTTCCCATTAATATTAAAGAAACAAACTCCTTCATGAGTATTAAGCCTGAAGCAGAATATATGCTGATTGACCAAGATAGAAGAAAATACGGACTAGCTAATGCCCAGGATTTAAAAGAATGCGTGTCATTTAAAAATTTAGTCTGCCAACTAACGCTACCTATATATAATGTAAAAATAGGATCATGCATGCTAGATCTCTTCCTAAAGGAATCACAACAACAAGATATTCCTAACTCATGGGTTGCTTTAGTAGGAAGCACAAAAAGAGAAATCTTCATTAATTTACGAAATGACTTATGGCTATTTACAGTACCTAAAAAGACAGTAGGAACTCTATCCTGCTACAACAATACAGAAAAGATTGACCCCAGTTATCAAACTGAAATACTGTTACAGGACGTCGGAACGATAACAATAAAACAAGGTTGCAGACTCGTGACAAAGGAAATAACTGTACAAACACCTTTGAGCACAACTAGCACAAATGTTATGAGCCCAAAAATAATAAACTTCCAAGGAATAAACTTGTCTTTTACAATACCGAACATGAACAACGAAGAATCAAAAATATCAATATGGCCCAAGGTGGAAAAGATTAAGGGTACTATGCAGTTAGCAAAAATAAAATAGGCATTAGATCTACAAATACCGTTGTTCACGACCGAAGATCAAAGATTAAAGTACGTGGAAAGCCAATACGGATTATTCTCACCAAATTCGTGGTACAATATCATAATCACCATATTTATGGTATTTCTTATATCTCTAACAATAAGAGCGCTACTCACAGTAAACTATGGAAAGCTCTTGAGATGAAAAAGGACAATAAACTATATAATTGATGCACAGGAAATGCATTTATTAAACCCTACGGCTCCTGATGATATTTAAGCCATTATGATGAGAGGATATAACAGTACAGGAAAATCGAGGTCTTTTCCTGTATATTCATATATCCCGTCCCTACCTTAAGAAATATTGTTGATGTAAGTTAGCTAAAAGGCTATGATGCAATGTATTGTATTTCTTTTTAGCGGAATTACATCATAAATAAATAAATATTTGGCAGACAAATTTTATGTAAAGTCCAGACCTCTGACAAGTACAAATCACTTGTCCATTTCTTAATATATACAAGAGAATAGAGGTTGTCTCTTGTAATTTTCGATCTTTTTTTCCTAAGACGAAATATTCCTAATACATAACAGTGGAAAGGCTATGACGCTATAAATTGACGTTTCTTTTCTACAAAGTCATGCATTGGGAATATAAAGAATTATAAATATATAAGAAAGAAAATAAAACCTCTAAATTAATCATGCGCTTAACCGTTGCTTTTGAACAGTGCTTCTTATTAACATAACAATACATTAATAAGTTGCCACATTTATCATATGCTTAATCATCCTTGAAACAAGTGCAATTAAATGTCACAATAATTAATGTTAATCGATGATCATGTGACTCAAAAATATTTTATAACAATGCTTTTATAATTATGTGTTTAATAACCATATGATTCTGCCTAGAAAATTATAGAAATTGGCATGCTCTGGCATTGGCCGACGATACGGCATGGTCAAAATTAAGAAACACCTAATCATGTTTTATCAACCGCCAAAAATTGCCCAAATCACAAATCTGACTGAACCGAACAGCTATCACCCAAAGTAAGACTGCTTCAACAAGCTACAGCTACTGTCCTGCAATCATCTTCACCCCTCTAACTGAATCATAGAGACCTGAGCAGACACAATATCCAGCCGAGAAGGTACTCCCACCACACGCTCCCGAAGACATCACGACGTACAGCCTGCACCAACTTGAAACCCAACTTTAGCAACATCACAAACACAGATGAAGATTTGGAAGAAAACAACTTATCCTAATTTTATAACTTGTGCAACAACTGCCAAGTAAGGTCTTGAGAATTACCTTAACTCTTGACTCATAAAACAATCAACAAACGCTTTAAGAACAATACAAATGCAGAAGAGAGCGGGAACGGAACAGAAGAGCCGTAGTACCAGCTGTACTATTGTACTTAAATTGCTAAGGGATAGGTGTCCCGGGTCCCGCACTTCCCATTTTGTCAGAAAAAGTAAAATTAAAATAAACTTCAACAATTGCTAAAGTCTCAAGCAGTAAATATGATTTGAGGTGAAAGACTGAAAAATGACATTATCCTTAGACATCAGTTCATTTAGTGAAATGGGCACAAATAGAAAAATTGTGATTATGCGTAAAACTAACCTTCTAACAATAGGTGATGAACAATACAAGAAAATGTCAATATTAAAGTGAAATTTAAAATTAAAATAAATTTAAGTCTAACAATAAGTGATGAACAATACAAGAAAATGCTAATATTATAGTAAAATTTGAATTATGTAAATGTGTCAGTGTAATCTTTATCATATAATTTTAATGTATTTGTATGCCTTAATGTTAGAATACCTGGGATCAATTGAAAACTAAATACAATAGATAAAAATTCAAATAAAAACAAACAATTGGAATCAGGTATTCACGTGTAAACCTGGTTCATGTCAAGTGATGTATTAATGTAATTCAAATGTAAGGCGTAGGATCAATACAAAGTGTAGGAATATATACATTTTCGTTAAATAATCATTTTGAGGTGAAAGAATTAAAATAAAAATATTTATTTGATAATAAAGAATTTTAAGAAAGGAAAAATTTAAGGAAAGGGGATGATCTGATTGACGGGGGCGTCAATCTACAATGGGAAAGGGGATTTGTAACATATGGACCAGCAACCCCCCTCCCCCCTACAAAACTCACAACCAAATTCCTCATTTGTTCACTTTAGAAAGTTTCAAAATAAGAATATTTTAAACGTCTAAAGATTTTAAAGTTTAAATTCATCATCCCAAAGGATTCGTGCTTTTGGCACAGGTTTTACAGCAAGCAAAAACTGATACTTTTTAAACTATCAAAATTAGATTCAAAAATGTAACTTTTGAATAAAGCCAATTAGAAACCAGATTTCTATAACTGGTTTGGTCAACGAACTAGAGGTGAAAATCCTTGTTGTAAAAATAAATCTTTTGCAAGGAGGTTAGACCATATGTTGGATATTAAAAAGAACAGTTGTATTGCAACATTTCTGAGGTCAATCTACCCAGTTTAGAAATCCGGGTTGATTCTGGATATATAAGGTAGACCTGGAAGGCAGGAGAGTATTCAGTAAAGTTTTGTCTTTGATGCACAACATACAGCTAACGTATATTGAAGTCATTTTGTCTGAAGTTGTATATGAAGTAAGAAATAAAGTTATTGTCAATAATTGTATTTGTCTATGAGTCAAGGTATCAGGTACAGTTCCTATTGTCTGTTGGATCGTTCCCAAGGGAATCTGCACAACTCGGGAGACCTGACCATCATGATAATGATTCTGTCTCCATGGTTATAAGGATTTGTCTATAGAGCCCTCTAAATCTATACCCCTTAACTACCCTGCTCCCATGTTCAAATTTGCACATCCCCTCAACCAGACATAATAAGAACCCCCCCCCCGTAACACAAGGCTGGCCGATTTTTGGCGGATCCAAGTTGTACAGGGTAAAGGCACCAATGATTCAACACTGCAATTTTGGAACCACTGTCAAAATTTTCCTTCAAAACAGGACAACTCTGCTTAGTTATGACTTGGAACACCATCCATTGAGGCCTTTGTTATATTTTGACAATTCACAAAATGTGTACTATATCCAATGAACCAAGATAAGAAAAGAATATTCGATTCAATCAGTTTCCTATTTTCAATACAAAATGAGTTCCCAACAATTTTTTAGCAATGTAATGGTCAAATAGTCATTACTTAGTTATTTTTTGGCAAAAAAAAGCTGTGATCAGCACCAATGCATCAATGTATACCTGATCTTTTCTAAAATGTAGCAATATTGGTTATTTCTTGATAAAATTAAGTTAAAATGGCAGCTAATATTATATTGATGAAACTATGATCTATGTGTTGAAAATTCTAGTCTGATGTAGTGGAATACAAAACGGACTAAAATGTTCTTTCAGCTGAATTCAAATGTAGATATTGGCTTCTATTATGAGATTCATTTTTTTAGAATATCTTGCGGCAGCCTTGTCAAAATTTTTGACAGACAGCAACAGGCCCTGTCGAAGGGGGAAGGAAATAGGACTTCTGTATACGGAGTATGTAATCAGGAAGGGTTTATTAATTGTTGGGCTGAAAATGCAGGGGGATAAGAATGAGTGTCGACAGGAACCTGACCAAGGGGAGGATGGGGTCGTGAGTGCTTTCGACGCTGGCCTAAAAAGGGCGGGGCCTCCCTCCGAAATCCATCTCCGTTTTTTGTCAAATTCTTAGAACTAGCATCGTGCACATGCGAAGGTATAGCTTGTGGCTTAGAGAATAACCTACTAAACGACTTTGGTATAAAAACATGATACTTGTCACAACCGAAACAACGACCCGACATAAAAACAGAACAAATTGAAACATGGTCAAACAAGCACGAACTTTTATTGCAAGAACCCGTCAGAAAATATTTGCAAATATGGAGCCGATTACATCTTTTTCCGTGGTTACATTTTGCACGTAAAAAATCCTTGCAAACTGATTTCGTTTTTTCTTTATTTTCAATTACACGCTGATCACCATTTTTTTTCCAGCTAATTCTTCCGTTTCCTTCACTTTCATATGCCACAAGTTTCTCATAAACAATTTCAATATCTGCATCGGATTTCGTAGTAGCCTTATTAGTCTTTAAAACAAAGGTGTCATTATCCTCTTTCAAATTCAGCATACAACCGGAAACCGTTAAGTTATTCCTGTATTCGGATACAGTGGGATTACGTTCATGAATAATTGATTTCATTTCAACATTATTAACTTGACCGTTCCGGTCAATGTCATTGCTAATCACCTGGTTTGTCACTGGTTCAAACGCCCTTGACGTCTCAAATGAATTTACGAAGGGAAATATAGCATTTTCTGAATTTTTTAATTTCACTTGATTGACTTCATTATTCTTTGTTATATCACTGTTTTGAGTTACAGATAGGGGTTCCGAAATTACGGTCGAAATGTAGCTTAATAACTCTTCTAGTCTGTCTTTTAATGGTTTAAGAGTATCAAGATTTGTCTGGCAAGCAAAATCTTTAACACAGGGATTTGGATACGTTAAATTTTCTCTGGTAACATATGAGTAAGGATCGGTCTGAACTGATACCTCACGTGAGCAGGTTCGTAATTTTCCAATGGTGGTGTTCAGAGTACAGGATGGGTCGACGGAAGAAAAGGTCTGGCACTCCGTCTGACAAGAAACTTCAAGAGGGGGGCGTCACTTCATGTTGTAAATAGGGAGAGGCTAGAGTCGACTTCTGCGAAGGGGGGAGCACCGGCGATTTGAGCTCTTTTAAGATATTAAGCATCTTAGCTCTTGAATTTGGAGAACGAGGGGTGCGAGGTGAAGGTAAAACAGGTGAATTTAAAGAATTTACCTTATTGATTGGCATTTTCTTAGAGGAGCAGTCAGGACAACACCAGCTCTCACTCCAATTAGCTGTATCAATTCTGGCACATTTTTCCGCTCCTGCGTGAAACGAGCAATTGCACCCTCCACACTTCACAGAGTTTGAAAAGACTCTAAGCCTACATTCGGGACAAACTAGTCTTTGTCTGACCATTGTTTTTAAGAGGTTAATGGTCCGGCTGAAAAAAATTGGTTCAACAGTTAACAACACTAGATCCTCACACGTTGGATGCTAGATGAAGACTGAAACTTGTTGGATAAGTAATCTTGGAATGCTCGAACTCGCTATTAAAAAAAAGCAGGAGGATTGAAGTCTAATTTTAGATTAGTTTCTTCTGTCCAATCTTAGCTGTCTTTTTATCCTAAAACCTTTCCCTTTTGATAAATTCAACTCCCACAATATTCTCAAATCTATTACCTAAGTAAAAGTATAAATTTAAATACATAGCAACTGTGCATTGTTTGTTGACCCATAGAACAAAAAATTGGAAATCACCTTATTTAAACCACTGTTTATAAATTAAAGTGAAACCAATGAAATGCAAGTTAAAAAGTAGCCGTTAAGCTACTTGAAAGCTTGCAGACAGAGCTGAAGAAACTTTCTCAAGAAGCAAAGAAATGTTATGGCAATATAAAAGACGCAATTTGATCTAGTTTGACAGAAAGTTCAGCTAGGCTAGTATCTATGGGTCTACTTGTTGACTCTACTAGGAATGTAAATAAGTGAAGCTTGTTGTAATCCTGCCAAAAAATCAAGTTAAAATTCTATTTTAGTACTTTTCACTATCTAGGAAAGGGGTTAGGTTAGTAAAATAAGAGTTTTAATAATGAATACTGGGTCAAAACATACTCTTGGAAGATATTGCCAAGCTACTATATTAACACTCTTCTGATTTCTATGGCTTAGAGATTTGCCTTCTTGACTGGTCTACACCTTTTGAAATTTCGACAGAACAACATTTTACCTTAATATTCAGTTATTAGTTTCTTTTTCTCTGGTTTTAGTTCTGAAAATCCAATTCCTATTATTTGGGTAGAATTTTGTTGTGAGGCTGAAGACAATTTTCTTGTACTTCATTAAAACAGAAGATTTGTTTTGCAAAGTTTCATTTTCATGTCACTAAGATTTTGAAGATCATCAAAGGTCACTGCCCTCTATAGGGAGAGGGAGTAGAGGTAGGTACTTCAAAATACCTTCCTGGGACATATTTTAGTCTGTAGACTCATCCCTGAAAGTTTCATTTTTCCTAACCTAACCCCTTTCCAAGATAGTGAAAAGTAGCTAGACTATGATTTTACCAATAATTGTACTAGATGAATAAATCTTTCAAAAATGCTCTAGGAATTTCTTTGGAACAAGATTAAAGATTGCTTAACTAGGCTACATACACCATTCCATCTATGAAGAGAACTGAAACTCCTTAGAAGTAAAACCATAGAAATAATTCATACCACAAAAAAGCTAGGAAAAGCATTATGAGTCTGGTAGCTTTCCTAAATCCCAATTAAGTATTAAAATCTCAAAGAACTTTTTGACTATGACATTCCGGTCGACCTGTAACTAAAAAAAATCCTTAACTAAAGTAAACACCATTCCTAAAAAAAAACTAAATACAATACCTGATCAGCAATCCTTTCATTAGCTAATAGTTTTTTTGTTTTTTTTCAAAACACATTTCTTTTTTTCAGTTATTATAAACCCTGCTGTCCGAAGGGGAAAAATTGTTTGAGCGATATTTATATGATATCATGACAGCTGATGTGTGAAGGTCAAAGACCCAAGTAAAAGGAGGCAATACGACAAAGGCATAGCCAAAAATCTGAAAATCAACCCTTTTTGGCTATTTCTGTGATAGTAGTAGTAGTAGTAGAACAATTTTATTAGAAATAAACATTTGTTAATCAATAGCACAACATAAGCGAAGCTTGCGAGGCTGTGAAAATTCAAAAAAATAAAGAGACAATATTGAGAATGAAACTATATACCAAAATCAACAAAAAAACAAAACAAAAAAAACATAAACAATACACTCCCTTGCGTGACCCCAAGACAACAACAAAAAAACAAAAAAAGAAAAACATAGATAACTCGAAAACGACCAAAAAATACCAACACAAGAAATATGTGCGACCATGGCCTAAAATACTGATTACCCAAGTTATTTTCTTGACTTCTAGGCATAGGAGTGGAATGTCACAAAATTTGAATATGAAAGTAATTCGTATTTAGACACTGTACAAAAATTCGAATAGCTGATTACTAATCAAGGATGTTATATAAATTAAATGATTAATAAATTAATTTATACTCAATTAGCTAACAGCTAAAACAAGATTCAGATTGCTTACCGCTTATAAGCCTCAAAGGCTTGAACTGCAACAGTTGGCAAGTTAACCTTCACACCAGGAGTGGTCAGCCAATAGCCTGTAGTAAGAACTTTTACTGGTAAATCTACTCCGGATAAGAATAGGCTTGCATTGACTGTATGGCAACGGATATCATCTTGAAGTGTGCCTGATATGGACATATCCTTAAACATCCCTTCAAGTTTTGATGTGAACTGGCTACATCAGTCTACAAAAAAAAAAAATTATTCTACTGGAGGAATTTTTCATCACAAGATGAGATTTTCTTTTACAATTTGATAACATTGATAATAGATTTATAATATTAATTTCTATCAATAATATATAATTTTATATAATAATTTTAATAGTAAGTTTATTCTATGGGAAGAAATTACCATCATAAGATAAGATTTCTAAAAAGAATAGACAATGCTAATAATAATTTTATGATATTAATTTTAAGTAACAATACATAATTTTACGCAATAGTATTAACAATTTTTAATAATAACATTAATCTACAGGATGAATTTGCAATCATAAGATAATTTTTTTTTACAATTTTAATAATGTTAGTAATAATTTTATAATATTCATCTTGACTAGTGATACATAATTTTGAATAATAATATTAATGATTTCAATAATAAACTTATTCTAAGGGATGAATTTGTGAAGAATTTGCTAACATAAAATACTTTTAATTAAGAAACTACTATGAGAAGCAAGGAATGCAGAATTCATGTCTTGCATCAAACTATTGATCATAAAATTCTGCTCTTCAAATCAAATTTCTAATCTAAATAGCTTTTATATTCTTTTCTGCTCATCTTCTATTTTCAAGGTGGCTTCACTCTAGCTTTCAAATCTCATTTCCATAATTATGAATTGAAGCAACTCATTCTAATTTAGACAAAAAAAATCATTTTTAATCCTGGTATCATATACTAATTAATCTGACTTTAATCCTCTTGGCACTGCAATTCAGGAATGGAAAGTTAGCCTGTTTGGCATTGAATGATAAAACACATCATTTATTTTAAGTATTTAATCACAGGCTAAATCACTTAAAAATAAATTCTACTCCCAATTCAAGTTTAAATATTTTAGTCGTTATTATTTTTTTTAGCTCTTCTTTTAGCTAGAAAACCTTACACTACTACTATTACTAATAACTCACTGCAGGACCAAGCCACTTAAGGCCAACATAGCTGCACACGCTCATTCTCAAATCCAATCTTTTTAAAAATTCTCTCATTAAAGCCTTACAGGAAGTTCCAAATGCATCTAAATCCTTTCTTGCGATCTACTCTCAACCCATTCAAGGTTCAAATCAATGGCCAAAACAGAAGATCTTTAACAATGTTCATCCTTTATCTGGAAAGTGCTCTAGCCATCTCAACCTTTCTCTCATCATAGCCCTAAAAATCGTAATAGAACCACATCTTTAGTAAAAATTACTGTTTGAAATACAATCCGTCAGACAGGTACCCAAAAGAGTCCATAGACAACTCTTCTAGAACATATCTAACAAATCCTCCTCCATCAACCAAATCACCAACGAAACAGCCAGACAGTCAACAGCCAGTGAGTAAGGGCAACAGCCAGACAGTCAACAGCCAGTGAGTAAGGGTAACAGCCATACAGTCTACCATATCCCAAAGGATATAGGATCTTAAAGTTAGAACAAAGTAGCAAAATCCTAAACAGGGTCAATTTTAGACAGATCTGGAAAGACAAGTGTTGAAAAAAAATATAATTGTATCTAAAAGTGTGGATGAGCAAAGGGATCTTAGAATCATTATTGACCACCAGGGTAAAATCTATTCAAATTGCAAGAAGCCTGTCTTAATACTCTTAAAAAAAAAAAAAAAATCCAGTAAGTCTGCATGTATTTTTGTGAGGTTGTACAAGACCCTTGTTGGACTAGTGCTTCATTTTAGAATGTACATATCATCACCAGGATACAGGAGTGATGTACAGCTTCTGAAAGGGATGCAAAGGAGAGCTACAAAGATGAAAGACAAGCCTTAGTATTTGAAGGAGTTGAAATTATCTACACTGGTTTGCAGATAACAAAGAGCTGATATACTCATGGCATATAAGCTTACTTCACATGAAACTCAACTGATTCATTTGTCAAATTCCCAAAGTATTGGGACTGACAGGAGAGGGGATTCAAAGAAGCTGTTCAAGCTATCTGTCAAAACTCAAAACTGACAACAGCTTTTCTCCTGCTATGTAGTTAACTACTGGAATAGTCTCTTAAATAAAACTGTCAGCATCCAATAATAAAGCTTTCCAGAAGTTATTGGAAATTTAATGGGATACTGTTCCCTGGAATTACCAGTGGGATGCATTTGATGTTGAATCATTCACATCATCAAGTATGGAGTAATTCAAAGATCAAGATGTATCTTAATTTATTCTGTAGCGCTAATTAAAGTGATTAAGGTGAATAAACTAAGCTCTAGGGAAACTTTTGTCCAAACTTAAACGTTGTAAACCATAGGTTTTCCAAGCTTATAGTCTGCCAATAGTTTGTATATAACTTGAGTTAATAGATTGTAGTCTAACTTCAGCCAGTGTCAACAATCTAAACCTATACAAATAATTGGTATTTTTTGCTGCTCATATGATTGACTTACTAATAAAGTGAACATACCACTTGATGCCTTTTTTTGTTATTTACAAATATAATAAGAAGCAATTTTTGACCCAACCTAACCTTATTTTAAATAATTGTGGCACTAAAAAATGTAGTATTATTTTGTCAAAAAGGACCAAGAATACAGTGCTGAGAAAATGTAGTATTATTTTGTTGAAAACAATCAACAACTCATTCTTTCATTGAAAATTCATCATTTTTAAGAGCTCAAACAGCATTTAAATTAGACTTTGTGGTAGAAGCAATTATTATATTCATAAAGAACATAGAAAAAGGCATCAAGTGGTATGTTCGCTTTATTGGTAAGTCAATTAGATGAACTGCAAAAATGTTACCAAATAATTTTCAAGATCAGGAATGAAGGGTATTTTACATGTTTAGAAAAGATATGGGGGATAAAAGTCTAGAAACGACAGCTTGGTAAATTTATGACAGTTCATATAACTGACTTAAGAAAGAGGGGGGGGGGAACCACACAGGAGCAAAACTGTACATTGGACCTATTGGCCAAAGTCTTTGAACTAATTCATTCAGAAAATCGCTACTAGATGCTATTTATGTAGTGGACATTTGGCAAAAGTTTTGAATGTCTGATGCCAAAGACAATTGAGATAAGAGGTAAAGAAGTTTTTATATACTCTCTGGAAATTTTGACAGCTGTAGTCCTTGTCAAATGTTTTCCAAGTTATTGTAGCTATAGGGTTGTAAGTTAGGAGGATCATAAGCAGTACTTTTCTGGTAATTTTCATTAATAAAAGTCTGGCTGTTTCTACAATAAGGTAAATTTTCAAAATTGTGTCAATAAGGGTGACTCCAGACAAATTTTTTTGGGGGGGAACTCTGGACACATTTTGAGGTGTCCGGTTTCACCCCATGCTGATAGAAGTATTCCCAAGCCTGGAATTGAAAGTAGCTAGTGGTAAAAAATTTACTAAGTATTTCAATTTCATCATTAACAACATATAGGCTTCTCTCCATTCTTAACGTTTTATATTTTTTCTTTTACAGATAGTTTACACCTATATTCAAAAGGGGGGTGGTCCCCCAGATCAAGAATTACTGAAGTGTGCTGTGAGATAAGTTGTAATGAGAATTCATCTTTCCTAACAACCACAGAAGAATTTTTTTTGAAGAAGTTTACCCATGTGAATGCCATGAAATGCTACAAAAGTAAAACACAAGATCTTGAGCAGGGTACCTCAAATACAAACAATGATAATGATTGTGTTCAGGAGAGTTCTAAGTTTGTTTTTACTTCCAAACAAGAGAAATAACTTGCTATATACCTCAAAAAGTGCTCAATTTGCTCCAAATGTTGAACTACAGATTAGCTCGAAATGCAACAAGAAGGTTAGCCTACCAATGGGCCAAAACTCTGAAGCTCAAATTCTCACCAAGTTGGGAGCTGAATGAAAGAGCAGAAGTCAACCGGATTAAATGATTTATGAAGCAAAAATGCCAGTTCATCCATTAGAAAACCTGAAAATACAAGTAGGGCTTGTGCTGCTGGTTTCAATGCCATTGTAATTGGTGCCTTCATTTGTAATCTTCGGGGATTGTATAGCAAGTTCTACTTTCCTCCTGGTAGGATTTAGAACTGCAACAAAACAGGAGTGCCCACAGTTGTTTGGGCTCCAAAGGTGATTGAAGGGGACTAAACAGGTGGCACAGGTCATGTTTGCAGAAAAGGGAAAATACCACAATGCTGTGCTTTGTGTCTGCAACTGGTCATACTGTTCCACCAGTGTTTGTTTTTCCAAGAGTTAAGGCTCCCAAGAGAATGTGTCAAGATGGACCACCAAGATGCATTGGCTTAGCCCATTGCAGTGGATGAATGACCTTGGGGAATTTCCTTTGTTCAATGCAGCACTTTCAGAAAAAAGTTAAACCCAGCAAAGAGGATAAACCCCTCTGACCCAGCAGAGCAGAATCACCCAGATTCTACTATGGATGATCCTCACCCTGGTTCAGTTCATGCTTCTGCTCCTGTCTTGGGTTATCAACCAAAGGCAACACCAAACCTGCCTAGAACTCCCAAAAACATAAGACTATATCTTAAAGCAAGAATGCAATCGGGATTTTGACAGATACTTGAGAAACAATTCCTTGAAGCAAAGGCTCAGGCAAAACTTGACAAGAAAACTAAAAATTGGGCCCCTAAGTGTAAAACAGTTAAGTCCCTAAGATCAAAGTCCTTGAACTTGGAGTCATTGAAGAGGTCTAAGGTTTTATCCATTGAAGAGGAGGCTGAAGATATCATTTAAGACAAAGATATGCAACTCAAAGATGATTCAGATGATGAGTCTTTACACATTGGAAGGGTAAATGAACTTGAGACTGATGAAGTGAGGTTTATCAAGGAGGCACACTCGTGCCTCTATAAAGAGGCGACTCACGACAATGTTAAGCGATCTTCGGTTCCAGTGGTCGCAGAAGGATGGGGAGGGATGCATTTCGTAGCCCGAGCTCCAACTAAGAAACCTGCAAAATTTCATCCCCTCCAACTTTTTCTTCATGGGGAAAATCTGGCCGAAAGTTTCGACCTGTCAACCCAAGCCCCCCTTTAACGTTGTCCGATCGGGCTGAAATTCACAAGTTAAGGTCCCCTAGGGCCCAGAAGCTTATCCGCGAAATTTCAGCTTGATCCGATAACTCCTTCCCTGTTTTCCAGAAACCACCCATTAGCTATTTAATTAACGGATTTCTCTCCATAAGAGCCCATGTTAATTTGAAATTTTTAAAAGCTATTGAGAAGTTATATTTACACACATGCAAGTTATTAGCTCAGTTGGTAGAGCGTGAGACTTTTAATCCTCGGGTCAAGGGTTCAAGTCCCTTACGGGCGGTTTTTTTTCACAACATCAAAAAAATTTTTATAACACCTGGACAGCTTATCATTTGAGAGATAACAGAATATTAGCTTCTTATGAGCAAAAGAAACATTTCGGTCATTCTATCTAATTTTTTTTCTATTTTATACAATGATTTAAAAGCGGGGGGGGGGGTCCTCTCCTAATTCCTGTACGAGGAGTACAGGAATTATTAAATTACATCCACCATGGATTGTAAAAAACGTACAGAATTAATAGGAAAAAAAATTAAACCTGTACAAAAGAGTCTTTAAAAGCGGGGGGTTTGCCTCTCCTAATAGTCTTCTTATAGTCCTAATACGGGCGGTTTTTTTTCACAACATCAAAAAAATTTTGATAACACCTGGACAGCTTATCATTTGAGAGATAATAGAATATTAGCTTCTTATGAGCAAAAGAAACATTTCGGTCATTCTATCTATTTTTTTTCTATTTTATACAATGATTTAAAAGCGGGGGGGGGCGGCAGCCACCCAAGTTCCTCTCCTAATTCCTGTACGAGGAGTACAGGAATTATTAAATTACATCCACCATGGATTGTAGAAAAACGTACAGAAATAATATGAAAAAAACTTCGTTTTCTTAAAGAGTTAAAGAGGCTGCGTCCCAAAGTCGAACCTTAAAACGTACAGGAATTAGAAGAGGCAGTTGGGGGGCTGCCGCCCCCCAAACCCCCAGCTTTTAAAGACTCTTTTGTACAGGTTTTTTGTTTTTTTGCTAACCCCCAGCTCTTGGCTTCGGAAAGGCCCTCTTTTAATTAACAAAAAATTGAAATGAATGAATAATGGAATAACTTCGAAAAATGTTAAACACAATAGGACAGGAGAACCATTGCGCCGAAACTAGTAATTAGTAACAATGAAGTCCCCCCACAAAAAAAACCTGTACAAAAGAGTCTTTAAAAGCTGGGGGTTTGGGGGCGGCAGCCCCCCAACTGCCTCTTCTAATTCCTGTACGTTTTAAGGTTCGACTTTGGGACGCAGCCTCTTTAACTCTTTAAGAAAACGAAGTTTTTTTCATATTATGGTGGGAAAGAGACCAAACTCTGCTGTTTACTAAGTTGGTTAGATTAACAGTGAGTGACAGATTAGCCAAAATAAACTATCTCCACAAATCTAGTGGAAAGTTCATCTTCCAAGAATATCCTGATTGTGCAGAAAATGATTTTGATGATATAATTATGAAGCTGCCTACTCTTTTTGCTTTAGGAGGTACAAAGCAAGCAGTCAAAGGGCTTTTATTTGGGTGTGACTTGTCTTGCTATACCATAAAATAATGAAAATACCTTTAGAGTTCTTTTGATAATCCAGTTAACTCTGCTACTTTTATATTATCTGAATAAACTGTTTGAATCATAAGCTAATAGATGTCCAGAAATGCCCTGCATGTGTCTGGAGTTGTCCCATGGTAGGGGCACCTTTGGACACTTGAAGGGGTCATATGTTTTTGGGTCTCACTGAGAAATGACTTGATGGAAGTCATTGAACTGATTCCAAATGGCAATTTAAGGTAATAATAATGCCTGGATATGCCAGAAAACATGGAAATCTTGAAATTAAATAATACGTTTTTCATTGATTTAACCTACTTGCTAATAGATAGCCTACTACTCAGGTAGATAACTTCGAAGACCACACTGCCTTTCCATGACGAAAGTAAAACAGTTCAAAATAGGGATGATACCTTTTTATTGACAGTGAAATATAAAATTATTTAACTGGATATTTCGAACACATAGGGTGCGTTTGTTTACTTGTCCGACTACTAATCTGATTAATCCAAGCATTTTTTGAGACACATATGACGTCAGAGGTTAGTCGGATTATCCCCACAAACGCTCAGGATTACTTGTCCATGGGCTGGCACTTTATAACCCCCAAATAAAAAGATTATTTGAGGATTGTGACGTCAATGCTATATTTTTTTAAATGGATAAACATGTGAAATCGTTAAGTCTAGAGAAAAGACAAGGAAACTGTAAATAATAGAAATAATCTTAGCTTTTCAGTGACCTGTAAGTAATATTATGCATATTCCTTAGTATCTAAAGGGTTTTTGGTGTTCTAGGCCTGTCTTGCATAGGCTAAGCTTCATAAGGAGTCAGAAGAAAAGTTTTTTTGTTATTAAAAAGGTTGATCCTTAGGGAGGCAGCTATCACATTGGTGAGTTAGTCAAATGTTATTATATCAAACAGGCCTAGTTTCTAAACCAGCCTATAATTATTAGTTGGAAAAAATTTAGAATGATTAGGCCAATACCTTTTTGATTAGGCCAAGCCTTTTATACAGTCTATATTTGTTGAGATTGCTATTTAAGCTGGATTCTTAAGATACAGTAGGGGTAAAATTTTACTTTAGCTACTTTTGGCTATCTTTGAAAGAGGTTAGGCTAGGAAAATGAAACTTTCAGGGATGTGTCTACAGGCTAAAGTATGTCCCAGGAATGTATTTTGAAGTACCTACTTCTACTTCTTTTCCCTCTAAAGGGTCCTGAAATTTTTGGGTGCCTTATTTTTTGGTTATCAGTTTCTTTTTCTCTGGCCTTAGTTCTTAATTATTCTGGCCTTAGACAACTCCTGTTGATTGAGCAGAACTTTAAGCCATAACACTGCTTTTTTCTAATTCTAGAAATAATCTTTTATGCCACCTCATTATAGGTTAAATATATGGCTTATATTATTTATTCTCCATGAATTTTTGTTTTATTTGATTTCATTGATGTCAGTTGCTTTCTGTTAAAAATACATTTATTTTTTTACATCAAGCTTCTTCTTTTGTGAAAAAATTTGAACTGTTTTTCTTTTTATATATTGTATAAAATGTAAAGGAATACCTGGCCCTTCATTTCACAGATTCAACTGAAAGTATTTGAGGCATCTTACATCAAAATTCATTTGACACATTTTAATGTTTTTTTTTTTTAAATGACATAGGACACCATTAAAGTTTTGCATTTGCTTTGCTAAAAATTGTCTTAAAAAGTGCCAAGTTTAGAGAGTTATGTTAATATTTTTCTTGCTAATGAGTATAATTTTTTTTTAAATTCCTTCTGTTTAAAGAATTTTAGAGAGATTCTGAGCCAACCATGGGTATATTGTTGTTACAAATGATTTTTTTCAAATGATTTTTCTCAAATGGGCTTGTGGAAAACAAGTAGAACATATAATTTCTCTTTTTTTATTATTTCAAAACCAGAATATCACAAAACTAAGCATTAATATTGCTGATTGTACCTTAAGTAAATACAATCCCTGATGGAGTTTTGTTGTTACCTGTTTAAAAATTTATTTGTCTTAATGAAATACATATTGTTTGTGGGACAGCAATGAGCAACTATGACTTGAGTTATTTTTTTTTTTCAATATTTTCTTTTTTCCAAATAATTTTTGTTCTCTGGTGACATTTGTGTTCCTTCCTAAGTGGCTGGCACTCTAGGTTGAGAATCCTTTATCCAAAGGGCACATGTTTAATTTCTGGCATTAGCAGTTTATTTGGTTTGGGACGAAGGTCAGTGATGTAACTGTAAGTTCAGCCAGAATTGGCCCAAACTTAACAGGTTACCTAGAGAAATCTAGGGTCAGTAAGCAGGAAGGACATGCAAAAGCATAGGATGACTGGCCCCTAGCTTCCTATTGCACTTCCTGTTTAAAGGATTACCTGGTCCTTTACTAGGCTTCTGACTTAGCCATAGGAGCTTTCTTTTAAACCCATTAAATATAAGTACAAAGGAAGAAATGTCAGTAAGGTGGTCCTTCCTTTTCAATGATTTTTTGATGTACAGACAACAGTGTAGGTCATAAGAATTGGCTGGTGAATGTTTTGCAAGGTTTAAAAATTTAGGGCAATTGCTCAGGTTGGCAACTGAGCACAAAAGTAAAATTTTGTGAATGGTTTTTCTTTGTGAATGTTATATTTATGTCATGTCCAGGATTTTCAAGTTAATCTTCATTGTTTTTTTTTTAATTTCCATGGCCCTAGGACTTTAGTGTATTAAAACCTACCTATGTCCATCCATTTTCTTTTGAACCGAGAGGAGTTCTATGTTTCCTAGCTTCAATGAATTTATATGCAATTTTGAGACCAGGGTTACAAAGTAGGTCAAAACTTGCAAGTGGAACTATGACATGACTAATTAATTTGTAAGAAATGTACATCAATTTAAAGATTAAAAAATTATGTAGAAAACAAACAAGACAAATAAATAAAAGTATCCCTTCACAACCATTTAATTAAGTGTAACAAATGTAGATTATCCCTAAGATTGAAATGAACAAAGCTTCAATTATGAATCTGTTTTCTTTAAACAGACTGAAGGGACAAACCTCCGAGCTATGACAAATTCAATCTCACTTTTGATCTCTTTCCTTTTCAATAGGAACTTTCTTTGGATTTTTTTTTCAACCAAGTAAAAACAGTAGGGACGTGATCAGGTATAAGTGACCTTCCACTAAGCCTACATACCCAGGGGAAAATTGTGCAGCTTTACTAATAATTGGTAAATTTTTTGTTGTTCATATATTTGATTTACAAATAAAGTGAACATACTCCTTGATGCCCTTTTTTATTTTTTACAAACATAATAAGTGCTTCGAGTACAAGTTTTTGAGCTCTTGAAAATGACCAAAGTATACTCAAATAGTTTTTGGGTATAAGAAAGCTTAAAACATTGGTCTCAAACTTACTGTTTCATTATTAATCCATTTTTTACATGTTGTATAATCTATGAGCACTGATTTTCCACAATTAAGTTGGATTAATAAATTTTACAATATTATGCTGTATTTCTTCTTCTTTGATGCCAAATTTTCAATTAAGGTACGTGTTTTTGGTCATTTTTGACAAAATAATGTATGTTTTTCACTGCCAAAATTTGTTAGGTTGAGTAAGGTCAAAAAGTGCTTAAACTTGAACTAGCAAAATAAGCAATTATTATATTTGTAAAGAACATACTAAAAGGCATCAAGTGGTATATTCACTTTATTTGTAAATCAAAATATGAACAACAAGAAATTCACCTCTAACATGCCTAATTTGCAAACATATAGCCCAAATTATATGTTTCCAATGTTTTCTGCCACCTGTTACTTGTTTTTCCAGTTCTTGTTTTGCCACAGTTGCCTCAATTAACAGGTATAAGGGTTGAGGGATAGATTGGCAGAATCAATAGAAAATATGTAATTTCAGCTATAGATTTCCATATTAGGAGGGTTGGGGCTAAAGTAGAGCAGGGCTGCATGTAAAAAGCTATAATTATTATGTAAATTACAAAGAATCATCTTTTTTTAACAGGTTTTCTTCTATAGGTCTACAGGTCCTTCTCTTGGCTTATACCACATCAAGCATTATATAACCAAAGAAGAATAAGTAGCAAAAAGCTATATATACATAAGCACATGTTATTTAACAATAACTTCTCTAGTGCTTAACTATGACCCCTTAGTAATATTAACAAGAAACAAGGGTAAAACTGGTGCAAACAGTATTACTGGCTTTCATATAAAGTGAATATACCGCTTGATGCCTTCTTATATGCTCTTTACAAATATAATAATTTCTTCTACAGCAAATTCAGATTTAAGCACTTTTTCATCTCTTGACCTCTTAAAAATGACCTATAAATGGAGTCATTACAAATCTGTAATAGTTTAGAAACAAATTTGGGCTATATATTTGCACATCAGGGGGGGGGGGGGGGTAAAGCATAGCATATATTATATACGTAAACTAACCATTGCTGTTTTTTTTTTAATGTGTTTGTGCATGTCAAATTTTAATGAAAAGAGAAATCACCAGTGCAACAGCACACACATAAAAAATTCAAGCAATGGTTAGTTTACATATTTAATATATGCTACACTTTACCCCCACCCCCTGATGTACAAATATATAGCCCAAATTTGTTTCTAAACTATTACAGATTTGTAATGACCCCATATATAGGTCATTTTTAAGAGGTCAAAAAGTGCTTAAATCTGAACTTACGGTAGAAGCAATTATTATATTTGTAAACAGCATTACAAAAGGCATCAAGTGGTATATTCACTTTATATGAAAGCCAGTAATACTGTTTGTACCAGTTTTACCCAATGGTAAAACTGGTGCAAACATAAATAGGTAACAGAAAAAGTGAAATTTAGTGTAAATGACAATCAGGAACTGGATCAAGGGGGCCAAAAACAGGGCTATATAATTGGAGTTCAAAGAACGTGGTGATTTTTTAGTGAAAAAAAAAAAACACTTCCCTGGCTAATTTAGGACTTTGAATTAATTACCCTACCAAAATTTTCCTATCCTATGCAATTGAAATAATTGTCCCTTTTCAGAGCATTAAGAAAATTTATCACAATAAAAAATATCCAAAGCATTTTGAATGGAATGACTTAAAAGGCAAATGACAACCACAATTTGAAATCTTACAATTAAACTTCTGGCCACACAAATTGTATTAGGCTACCCAGCTCTGAAATAATTGCTGAAGCTGTATTTGCCTGTAAAATTTGAAACAGGCCCAAAGTCCTAGCCTCTTCCTTGTCAAAACTTCACATAGCATTAAAACAATAATTACACGTGACCAATGTTGTTATTATTCGCAATTAATCTTGCCGTTTTAAGTGACACGTGGCCAGACAAGTATTTGTTGCTATCTTTTAGGGGTTAAACCTCGATTAGTAAAAATCCCATTGGACAAGTAAACAAACGCACCCATAGGGTGTGTTCCAGGGACTTACTGTAGTAACCGAATGGTTACTATTTCCGTTCCTAGCGGGAAAATGGTTACTGCCCAACCCGCTGGGAACGAGAATAGTTACTGCCGGCAGTAACCGCATTAAGTGATTTTCTTACCGTGCTCAAAAGAATGGTTAGCGCAGTAAGTACATAATTCACCTTCCTCAACAAAAGTCTCATTCAACAAAAAATAAATATGGACAAGAATGAAGCAAAAGAAAGAGGGATCTGAGCCAGGTTAGTAAATATCCATATTTTGGGATCAACATTAAAGGACACCCTGAGTAGTAGGCTATCTATTAGCAAGTAGGTTAAATCAATGAAAAACATATTATCTAATTTAAAGATTTCCATGTTTTCTGGCATATCCGGGCATAATTATTACCTTAAATTGCCATTTGGAATCATTCTAAGGATTGACTTCTTCCAGGTAACATTGAGGCTCCATTAAATTGCTACATGGTAGCATTTTAAGCATTAACTCCTTTTGGGCTCTGTAAACAGGCCTAGGTGAAATATTACAGATAAGTTGAGGATTTATGGGCTGCCAAATCATTATTCTGAGACTGTCTTTAATCCTATTGAAGAAGTAGACTAGGGTAGACTATTCAGAGTCTATTCCAAACGATGGTAATTTTATCCAGTAAAATTCTAGTTGATTGACTTCTTGCTATTACTGAAAGGGGTTAGGTTAGGAAAATGAAACTTTCAGGAATGGGTCTACAGGCTAAAGTATGTCCTGGGAAGGTATTTCAAAGTACACATCTCTACTCATTCTTGCTCTAGAGGGCCCTGATCTTTGATGACCTTCAAAAATATATATAGTTGAAGTTACATGTTTCCCATTGATTCTGCCAATCTATCCCTCAACCTTTAACTCCCTGTTAATTGAAGCAACTGTAACAAAGCAAGAATGGGGGAAAAAATAACAGGTGACAGAATACATTGGAACTACATAATTTTGGCTATATATTTGCACATTAGGCAGGTTGGAGGTAAATTATAGTATAGAGATGCAAGCTTTTCCCTTTGGTATTTAGGCTAAGTAGTAGGTCACTTGAACCTGATGCTGTCCGTGTTGTTTTTAGTTGGATGGGAAACATCCAAAGAAAGTTTCCTTTAAAAAGGAAAGGTGAGAATGCCCAAAAGTGAGATTGAATTTGTCAAAGCTTGGAGGTTTGCCCCTTCAGTGTGTTTAAAGGAAAATGGATTCATAATTGAAGCTTTGTTCATTTCAATCTTAAGGGTGACCTATATTTGTGACAATTAATTAAATGGTTGTAAAGGGGTACTCTTGTTTATTCATTTGTCTTATTTGTTTTCTAACAGTTTTTTAATCTTTAAATTGATATCCATTTCTTACAAATTTTTAGTTATACCAGAGGTTCATTTGCAAGTTTTCACATACTTTGTAATCCCTGGTCTCACAATTACATTTAAATTTACTGAAGCTAGGAAACATAGAGCTACTATCTATTTAAAGAAAATCAATAGATATGAGTAGGTTTTATTGTATTTAAGCCCTAGGGCTATGGTAATTAAAGACAAATTAAAGAAGATTAACTTTAAAATACTGGACATTAAATAAGCATGATAGTCACAAAGAAAAACAAATAACAAAATTATACTTCTGTGTTCAGTTGCCAACCTGAGTAACAGTCATAAATTTTTTAAATCTCGCAGAATATTCATCCCAATTACATTCACAAGCTATCTCTCATGGCCCACACTCTTGTCAATACATCCACATTTCAGGGAAATAGAAGGACTATCATACTGGTATTCTTCATTTCTACTTATATTTAATGGGTTTGAAAGAAAGTTTCTATGGCTAAGTCAGTAGGCCAGTAAAGGACCTGGTGGTCCTTTAGCCAGGTAGTGCAATAGGAAGCTAGGGACCAGCCAGCCTATGCTCTTGCATGCTCTTCCTTCTTACTGTCCCTAGATT